>NC_092835.1:12290000-12470000 GCF_039878825.1 Excalfactoria chinensis | reverse complement strand
GGGGTTTTGGCCAGCCGTTGGCAATTTCTCTCAGACACCCAATTACCCCTGACGTCAATGCCGTCTCTCCCATCTCCCTTGGGTGCCCACATTTTTTCCTTTGTAACACTAATAGCTGACTAGCTAAGTGCCTGTTATTTCCTTGGCAGAAGATTTGATTGTGTTTTGGGCCGGATACTAAATCCAAAAACTATGTAAAAATGTCAATAGGTGAGTGCACATTGATTTCGGTTAGTCACAGTGATATTTGAGCCCCTTTGGGGGCTCTGTCTGGGGAAGTATTTTACAAGAAAGATAATATAACAGAAAATTACTGGAGCTGCACAGGTCTCTGGTGGATTTCTTAGGGGCCTGCTAAGTTTCTGTAGAATCAACAAATGCTTTATTAATCTAAATTTGCGGTTTTGTTCCTGCCTCTCTTCAGACGGTTCGGGCTCGCCGGAGGAGGCTCGGCGGGAGCAGGGCGGCCGGCGGCACAGCCCGGCCTGGCTGGGGCGATGGGGAGGCCGGGGGGCGGCGTGGGCCCCCTCCTCACGGCCAAGGCCTGCAGCGGCAGATAACGCGGGGGACGGAGGGGGTCCCCGGCAGCTGTGCGGGGCCGCCACTGACTGGGAGCGCCTGATAAGGGCCCCGCGCGGGAGCCAGCCGCCTGCACCATGCCGCCAGCGCACTGCGGGGCCGCGGCGACTGGCAAAGAAAGTTAAACACAAGTGGTCCAGGGGCGGCGGGGAGGGCTGTGCTGGCAGATAATGGTAATTGATTGAATCACAGTCGCAGAGCAGCCTTGTTTTGCCTCGCAATTAATTTTTTTCTAATTTTCAGACTGAAGTATCCGAAGAGCTCAGGTTGCACCGACCGCGTGCTGCACTGAAAGATAATAAGCACATGCCCTCTTCAGCTTTTTGGGGGAAATTCAGGCCAAGAAAAGGCACAATTAAATAAAATGCACCCCCCTTAAACTTACAAGCACACGGCTTCGAGCTCAGCAGAGCGTGCTTTTAAGGACGAAGAAAATCAATGGCTTTGTCAGCTTGGCAGGCTGTAGCTGGCTGGCTGCAGGGGATGAGAAGTCAATTTTGTCCACAAAGCCAATGTACGGTGGCACTGGTGAAGGGGATTGCCTGGGGATGGCGACGCGGCAGATGCATGCTGGGCGTTCCTTCAGCTCTTCTTCCTCTCCTCTCCCCCTGCAGCCTCCTATCCCAGCACAAGGTATGCGCAGAGCAAACCGAGATCTGTGCTGCGGGTATCTCGTACTGCTTCCTCCTCAGGTTTATTGCAACCACTTTGGATCTTACTCAATAGCAACCTTTCAGCCAGAATTTCCTTCTCTTTTTAAGGGGATCCCCCGGTATAGTGTTCAGGAGCAGTAGTATTTTGTGTACTTCAGGTAAATAAAACCTTCTACTTTTTTTTAGTCTTTGGAAATTGCAACCACAAGCAGTCAAATCTCATGTCAGCACAGCGTGTAGATTGCAGGATACCTAATAACTATTAAACCATTTAAAAAAGTAATTCTGCTTGATCAGACATGGTGCTTAATATATAGTGCTATGTCCTGCCTTGTCGGTAATTAGCACTGGGGGGAAAAGCCTCTTCTGTGGACCATGACAACATAGACCTAAAGTGGCATTTTTTCACATGTTAGATTTTTCTTTCTTTAGTGGAGGGCATTTATTTGCCCATTTAGAAATCATTCTCTAAGAAGGAATGGACTGTATAGAGAGCATTGTATATCTTAAATGAACCTTGCAAGGGCTAACGGTATATTCTCTTCCTGTGTAGACACAGGGTAAGGTGGGCAGGCAAGCAGTGTTGTAGGACTAGAAATCAAACATAAGGTAGGAAAATAGCCCCTAACGTGGGAAATGTATTAGTCAAGGATTACAGCAACCTGCTTTTGCTATGATCTTGTTGGTTCCCATCCCAGAACAAATGCATGTGTGGATGTATTGGTGAAATGAACGAGTCTTAGTTAGGCAAGGCGTTCTGGTTTATTTTATCATGAAGAAGCTGAGTTTTTCCTGATGCTCTTTCACGTTTTTCTCAAGGCAGCAATGGAAGATTTTTTTGTAAATAGGCTGAAATTTATAGGATTTTTCTCAACTATGAAGTAGAGGAGCGTTTGCCGGCAGTTTGGGCAGGAGAAGGGTATCATGAGCCCCAAGCCTTTGGCTGTGAATCACAGCTGATATTGGTTTGAACAGAGTATGGGGTCTCCTCTGCTGAAAGAGCTAGTAATCTGCCTTGTCATGGCCACTGGTCATAAGATAGGCAGCCCAGTTTTGAAGAGAGAAGTCTTTTTTGAAAGCACTATGTTAAAAGCTTATGGCCATCGGCCAGTGCAGCCATTGCTGATCAACTTTAGGCAGGGACTTGGCTGTCACTGCAGGGTCTGTGTATGGAAAGAACACACTGATTTCTCCCTGTAGGCTCCAGAGCCCACTGGGCTACTGCTGCCAGCCTCCCATGAAGCTCCAGTTTCTGTTGTCATGAAGCCCACAAATGTAATGAGGTCACAGACCTCTGCCTGGTCTGTTTGGACACTGCCCTAAAGACAAGCACTGCACTGCACAGGCAGTATGATGTGTTACTGGTGCTGTGCTCAGGAGCCGTTCTCCTCCAGCCTGTCCAGAGCTGGCTGGTGCTCGCAGTCTGTTGGCCTCAGAAGTGCTGACAGTGATGTGGAAAACAAGCTCCTGAGTGAAAAGTATTACAAGTTTGTTTGGATAGAAGAAAGCAAGCAAAACTCATGGAGGTGTTGTGCACCACACGCTGCCTGCTCGCCTTTGAGCTCCTCTGGGCCGTGGCATGTTGCCGGCACTGGGGCTGCAGCCCCTGGCACTGAGCACCCTCTGAGCTGCCAGCCCTGCCCAGTGGGAGCATGAGGAAAGGACAAACCTCGTACCTCCTGGAAAAAGATGATTTAGAATGGTTCCTGTGCTGAATATTTGGGTATGAGCCTGTAGGATGCCGAGAACCAAAAGTCAGAGGCAGCTGGAGGTGCAGACTGCCCACGAACAAACTCCTGAAATAAAAGAGCTGGGTTTTAACTTAAAGTCATGTTTAAAAAGTTTCATGCTGGAGGGCCAGCCCCAGACAGCACGTGGTGGTGAGTGCAGTGCTCCTCACTGCTGCCTCAGGGCAGGCGCTGCTTCAGTGCAGGCACTTCCTCAGCCCACACTCAGGCTCCCTGAGGCACTGCTGCCCATTCCCTCACCCTCCTGTGAAGTGGAGGGGACCATGGGTGCAGGTGGATGGCATGAGGAAGTGGGAAGGAGGTGGTGGGGCCGGTGCTGTGAGGCCGTGAGGAGACGGGTGCAGGCAGGAGGATGTGGCAGCTGTGGAGGGGAGCAGGAAGGCAAGCGAGTGGAGGGTGTGAGGTAAGGCTGAGGGGAAATGGGTGTGGAAACCGCACCAGACTGATGTCTGGGTCTGGGTAGCCAGCAGAGAGCTGGGTGAATGGCATGAGGGGATGGCTTTGCTCATCAGGGCTGCTCTGTGTCCTTGTCCCTGCCTTGTCGGAGCTGTGCCACAGGCTGGGGCTAAAGACAGCTTTATGCCCTCTGATTCTGCTTGCTCGAGCTCAGACGTGAAGATTTCACTCGACTTCAGGAAGTTGCAGGCAGAACCTGCGCACTGCTCGTGTTTTCTGTCTTCCTGCAAAGCCAGAGTGATCTTCTTTAACTAGACTGGAGGTGGGGGGAATCGCAGCGACTGACTGATGTGATGTGTACCTCAGGCAGCCCAAGGCACCCCCAGGAGGCCTCCTCTCCCTGGCGGCCCGGCTCCACACTCACCATCTTCATGGGCTGGGTGTTCCACAGGTGAGGTTCCCCTCCGCGTACTCTGGCTGTGAAGTATGGCTGTGGGTGCTGGCCCTGAAATCACTGGTAAGAGGAGTGAGCAGCTGCCCAAAGGCCATCTGTGTTAAGGGTTTTAAATAGGGGCACCGGTGTGCATCTCCAGCTTTTGAACTTCAGAAAGAATGGAGACTTAAAATTCCTTTTAAAAATGTGAATTTTATTTAGATTCCCATTTCTTTGCCTTTCCCAAGCATGTTGCTTGATAGGATGGTGGGGGAAGGAGGACTTCTTTCTGAAAGCTAGAGGCTGTATGTTAAGATAAACTAAAGAAAAGAGAAGTTTGGTGTGAAACTTGTGTGACTCGTTTACTTATTCTGACAGATCCCACCTTTTAAAGTGCTGGGTTAAGGGCTGGGTGAATTTGTGTAGCAACAAAGGAAAGAGAGTAGTAATGGGGTAGAAGGTCTTTGGGAGATAGCAGTGGATGAAGAGGAAATATCACCATGAGAGAGAGCAGAAAAAGGAAAAATGGAGATGGAAACAGCAGGAAAATTATTTCTGTCCCTTTGGTAAAAACTTGAGGAGATCTATTGGTGAAGTAACTCCTGCTGTTCCTTCTCCCTGCTTTGTTACAAACCACTGTGGCCTCACAGGCCAGGTCTCCTTCGTTTCCTGGGTGTGGGCTGTGTCTGTTGGCAGTCAAAAACATCATTAAGATACTCAGTTGAATATTCTGAAATTAGGATTTGAGGTTGTTGCTGCCATGTAATTCACAGAGTCTCACTCAAGTCACAGCCAGAACATTACATCTGCCCCGGAGAATAAGGAGGAAATTCACCAGCTTATTTTAAGTTGATGTCGTGGAAGCATGCAGGAATACATCCAAGTTAAACTCAAAGGGAAAAGCTTGGATTGGTTGCAAATTTTATCAGATATATAGTTGCATCAAGACCTCACATTTAAAAATGATTTTAAATTGAAAAAACATAAAGTCTTTGAGCAAAATTTGCTATTCAAAAATGTATCAGTATTAATTTGTGGGTATCTTACATAAGCATCGTATCAGTGCAAGAGGGCAAGTTCAATAAGGCATCAGTTAATTGACATTTGAGATAAATCGCGTGTACATCAATACCATATTCTGGCAGTGAGTGTAATTATTAAGAGGCATCAGAAATCATGCTTTTGTCGTTTAGTTTTATGAAAGTATGCAGGAGAATTGTGATGTTTCTGTTGTTGATGTAATCCTACATTAATTTCCTAATCCTGGAATACTCATTCAGTTCACTTGGGCTGCCTTGTAACTTTGACGAAGTTTCTTTTTTTGTCTGGATCTTTATGGGAATGATCTCTCAGTTGACTGCCAAGCATTCACTCTCTCTTTCATACCGCTTTTATACCCCCACATCACCATCAGCCTTCGATTCACAGAGCTGGTAGGCAGAACAGTTGGAAAGGAGAGTGAATGACTTCGGAGAGAGATAGACTTATGTGCTCTGATTGCAGAGGTGATGCAAAATTAGAGGAAGAGGTGGAAAGAGGATTAGCATGGTCCTAAAACTTGAAAACCAGTAACTTACTAGAAGGAAGAAATGCATCTGCATGATTTTACTTTTCTGTTCTTTTGGCCATGAAATTCTGTCAACAGCTGAGCACTGCTCCTCTTTAATTTCCAGTACCAAGTTCTGCCTCATTAGCTATTTGAGGTGTTGTTGTAGATGTGGACTTGTGAAGTAAGGGGAACAAATGACTTGCTTCTGGAGGGTGTGATGGGGTAGTATCTTCTCTGCTGGGGCACTTAATGGCTTCCAGGAGCCAGTCTTACAGTAATTTTACTTACAATGTGTCATCCAAAAAATAAAAAAAGAAGAAAAAAAGTTACAGTGTGTTTTATACGCCCTGCGACCCCATGGTGGTAGCATCAAAACAGATTTGAGGAACAGTTTGTGGAGAGGTGATCTCCATAGGTCCGTTCCAGAGTAAATTATTCTGTGACTGAACAAAACCTGTAAAGACTCTGTAGCAGAAAGTGAGGTTTGAATTTTGCTTCTGGTGCAGTTTTAGGGGCCTTAATGAGCAGTGCTTTTCTGTTACCAGATTAAATGAGAATTGACCAGGTGATTGACTCCCACAATAAAAATCAGAATTCCAAACCCCAATAGCAAAGGATGCTTGAGGTCTCTGGGATAAATAGCTAGGTTAATTAAGATAGCCTTCTCTTAAGGCAGAATCAGAGGCTACTTCAGAACTTCCCACCCTTTGCAGCAATATCCCAGAAAGTGAGACAGGAAAAGGCACACGTGCTCCTAGTGACGGCAGCTTGAGCTCATTAGTTTTGATTTTTAGATATGCTGGCATTGTGTCAACAGCCTTCTGTCACATTTATGGCCTTTCCAGATTCCTTATCTAGGGGAGAAACATACTTTCTGTTTATGTTCAGCCTTCTTCTGTTATTTATGTCATTGAGCACACCACCCAGACAAAGCCCATCACTGTGTATTGAATCTACTGTCAAAGTTGCAAGGGAAAGACACAAAGCAGAGGTAGCTCTTCCATGCAGATCTTTACTTCTGGCTGACTCCACTGTGTTCCTGAGGTCTTTTGAATAAGCAGATAAAAAATAACTGAATTATTAGAAAAATGATTCCCTCCCATGAATGAGCGTCTAGGTATTTTTCTGATGAGATTAAAAAAAAAGAGACTTCTTTTGCACTGTCCCTGCTAGATTGCTCTTCATTTAATTTATCTTTGCTAATTCATCTTGGAGTGCTTTGGAATATTTCTCAGCATCAACCTGTGTGTTTCATGGGACAGACTGAAAGGACAAAACATTTGATGAAGTCTTTAACTGCTGACTGAATTTCCCCCAGCATAATTCCCTGTTTGGTACTGAGACTCTGAGTGAGCTGGTTGAGCCTTCTTTTGAACCCATCATAGATTTTTCTTTGTATTTTATTTCCTTTAAAGTTTATTTCCTTCCTTATGGCAGCCACCTTTTGCCAAACGAGTAAGGCACTGCAGTTCTTCCTGGCTTTTGCCCCATTTACTTCCTCCCAAAAAGATTGCAGTGGCTGTATGACCGAATCTCAAATTTTCCCTGGAGCGATCTCTGATTTCTTTTCAATCAGTTCATTTAATTGACCGTGTTTATTTCCCTAGCCCTTGTGGCTCCCTGAGTGCAGCTATTTGTCAGAAGCTGGATGTTAAGCATCCTTTTCATGTTTTACCTGGAGACTTTCTTAAACCATCTCATCTGTTCTTAGCATTTGGGGCTAAGCCCAAAAAGGAAGCTCTCTTGATCAAAAGGCTATCTAAATGGATAATGTGATACTTTGAGACCTGTTACAAAGAGGAAAATGTCCCTGTCCCACTGCTCCCATGTTTATCCCAGCAGAGCAATGGCAGCTTTGAAGACTTGCTTGGGCAAGGATCCCAACATGGACGCCTGCAAGACAGCAAACTGGTACTTGGTACAATCACCTAGCATACTGCTTAGATGTGGAGCCTAGGCATGGTGCCCACTTAGGAAAGCAGCTTTGTAGTCTGTATTTGCTTAATTTAGTCTTCATCTGTCCTCCTGAGAATGGCTGTTCACTGCACGTTAGTGTCCAAGATCAGGAAACGATGGAGGCAACTTTCACAAGAAAGATGAAGCAACTTGGCACTCGCTGGAGTTTGGAGGCTAAACTGCTTCTTAAAACATCATCCCTACTGCTCGTCTAAGGAATTTCCAAGGCACAAATAGGACAGGGAGAAAGATACCTTTGTGTCCCATGTTTCCCTTTCCTAGATGATCTCTTGGTGACATTAGCTGCTTTCTTTAAAGACTGTAACATTCTATTTGAATGCTTTTCATGCTTTAGTTTGGCATACAGCATAAATCCAAGCAAACTGACCTGAAACGGGAATACATTTTCCTCTTCAGTGACTTCTGTCTGTGTCTGCTGCTAGTATCTATATTAGTAAAAGCTCTTTCTTGGGAAGGTCCTGGCTCTATTCTTTACTAGAATCTTTTAAACAGCAATAACACACCATTATTTCCTAGAAAGTCTGGTCAGCTTCTTACAGAGCAACTCTTAAATCATTGTCCTATTTTTTTCCCAGTACCACTTATTTTTATCCTGTCCTTTAAAAATAAACTTAAGAGTAATTAGGGAGAAATGCTCTGTGTTTGAAACACAAATAGAAGGAAGTAAGTGCTGTGATGTGTCATTCCAGTCTGTGGTCAAATATCCAAATTTAAATCTTGATGTCTAAGTTAAATGAAAAGAGATCCTTTTAAATAACAGTCCCTTAATTATTCAGGAAAGGCAAACTTGAACATTTGTCTTGATTGCAATAATACAGCTAGTTTAATTTTTTTATTATTTTAAACTTTCACCCAGCATGCTGTAGTAAGTTATTTTCAGTGTGTTTTCAAAGTCCATATTGAAATATTAGCCATACACAGTCTGCTGTGTATAAAGGGGGGGGGGGGGGGGGGATATGTTTGAAGTTTAATCATGCTTCTACTTACGCTCAGTCCCAGAGCAATCCTTTTTTCTGCTGCTGAGCTCAAACAGCCAGTAGCCAGGTTTGATCTGCTGCCCCACGGAGCAGTGCCCTATGTGAATTTGAAGTTGGCTCAACCCGGGAGGCCTGCAAATAAAGGCTAGCCTCAGGTAGCCAGCTCTCTCCTTCCCAACGCAGCTCCTGGGGCGCTGCCTGGAGCAGTCCTCCTGAAATTGTTTCAGGCAATTGCTGCAGACTGTCTCCACTCCTGCCCCTCTTACCCCTCCTCCCCTCTCCTCCTCCTGGCATAAGGGAGGAGTTTTGGAGTCCAGGAGTCCTATTTGACTTTAATAAAAATGAAAAAATAAAAAGCAGAGCAGTTTGTAGGGAACTGGCACAGACTGTGGAAACGGGAGCCACAGCAAGACAAAACCCAGTGGCCTTCAAAACTTTTTTCCCTTCTTTTTCACCACATGACTTGGAGGATGTGGACAGTAATTAAAGGACCCCCTAGCTCCTCATTTTCTGTGCCTGGTCCTTTGATCTGGTTCGTGTCGGGGAGCTATTTTCATTGTTCCTGTCTTTTCTTTTATTCTCACCCGGCCCCTTTGATGTGAGCAATGATGATCTTTAATTCCAAAATAGGAGATGGGCAGGATAGCAGTGCTGGCCTTACATAATGCATCTTTCACATCTTATTTTTAAACTTGAGCACAATAGGTGCAAGTTGGAACCCGGGGAGCGTTAACCCTTTACGAGCAGGGAGCTGCGAGGAGGCTCTGAGCCCACGGTAACGTCAGTCAGGTTAATCTTCTGTGGATGCCTACAGATGCGTTTGCAAAAAAGATGATTATTGTTATTTTTGTTCAAATATGATGGATCTCTAAATATAATCTGGAGGGAGTTGATCCTAATTGCTCCCATGTGGAAAAAATGTGCTGAGAAAGAACAGTAAAGCTAATGCAGTTATTCTGACTGGCTTCACTTGGCAGCACAGTGGGAGTGAAGCATACTGTTTATTAGTGTATGTTAATAAACTATAAGGGACAAGCTGCGGGTGGCGCTTTATAAACTGTTAGCTCAGGTAGGATGGATAGCAATGTGGAGGTTATTAGTAACACTAGCAGGAGAGGAGGGCTGGGGTCTTTGTTAGCTTCACATTCCCCAAGTCCATCACGCCCCGCACTGCACGTCCATCACTGGCTGTGCCAGCACTGACCGCTCTCCAGCCTGGCTGAGCGCAGTGGGGGCGCATGGAGCACCCCTGTGCCACGCCACCCCTGGATCATCCCTTTCTGCTCTCGGTGGCATCGTGCCACGTGGCCCCAGGGAGGCAGGTGGTGGTGGCAGGGCTCTGTTCCCAGGGGGTTGCCCTGGGAGCTGCCACAGTAGTGCGGTCCCATCTGCCCCGACAGCACCTCCTCCCTGCGGGCCCAGCCAACAATGGCTCCTGCTGCCTGCGCCCAGCCTGCTGATGTGTGTGTGGGGCTCGCTCAGGGGATCCACCTGAAATTTTAAGTACATAGCCCAGAAATTTCACACTTTGGGACACGAAGCACCCACATCCTGTTTAACTTAAAATGCCACGGAGGGAGGGTTGAGCTCTTCCCAGTGCCTTCTGTTTTAGCGGGATTTGTAGCTCTGGACATTCAGAAAATTAGACATGTCCTGCTCTGCCACCTGAACGTTTCCCTTCGAACATTTTGTTAGTTTGTTCCATGCTTAGAAGCAGATCCAAATGTGTAGCAATCAAAGAAAAAAGAAAACAAAAGCAACGTATTGTCTCAGTTTTCCTGGGAATATTATCTTGTCAATAAGAAATAACAAAGAAGCAATGAGGACAGCAAAGGTTAAGCGTGGCGATGGAGAGAGGACAGAACCTGATTGTGTTGGAGCTTAATGTCTGCTTTCTTATTTCCATTCATAAAATATGTAATGCGAAAAGACCTCCATGGATGAAACAATGTTATATGTGGAGTTGTACTCTCACGACACCGGCACTTTCAGGGGTATAAAACTTGCAATGTGTTTTTGTGTTCCTTAAAATAACAGCTGTTTATTAGATATCTTTCAGGGAGATTCTGTGATACGTTACGGTCCTGCAGCAGCAAAGTGCTCCAGCAGATGCCTGACTGCAGCACGTGGCTGGACGCATGGGCTCTGCAGCCTGTGCTTGCTTAAAGCTGGGCACATGCTTAAATACTTTGCTGAACTGGGGCCAAGGCAGATGTAGTGAATACCTATAATTAACTTTGCTAAATGGCTTACAATATGCCACTTGTTTCCATGTGCTTTTAGATTTCCCACTTGATTATCATTTGGGCTGAACTTCTGCGTGTTTGTCCCTGTCTGCTGGTCTCACTCTCTTTCTTTTTTCTTCTTAATTCAGTCAGTTCCCTCAGAATCCTTCTGCACTAGGAGTGAAGGAGGAAAAATTCTCTTCTGGTTCTTCTAGTACAGCGGTGATCCAAGAAAACGCAGGGAGGAAGGGTTGTGGGGAGAAGTAATATTTCACTGGAGCAGCTTCTGGAGTTGGAAAAAGCAGACATGCTTCTGAGAGCTGGCAGTGGGACATGGAACCTGTAACCGTGTCCACTTTTTCCAACGATATCAGCTAATCTAATAATAAAAGCTTCTAGGATGATGTAATTCCTTTCTTTAGACAGGGCAAAACAAACATTGAAATTGGAAAGGGAAAGTTGGCACCAGTGCGTTCCTCAGTGAGTACTGGAGTCTTTTCTCGAGTTGGAAAGGAGAGGAAAAATTACTCTTTCTAAACCAGCCCTGTTTAAGGGCTTGAGCATGCCCAGATAGCCCCTAGTTAGGCTCCAGCAGCCTAATGAAGCTGCCTGTTTTGTGATTTCCCTGCACACACTCCCTGCCTGCCTTGATTGGCAGCTGGGTAGCAGACCTCTGCAGCTGTGACAATTTGCCTGAGGGAGACTGTAAGTGTCTCATTGAAACTTGCATTGTAAAATCCTCCGAAATGCCTCCCATAATATTAGGCACAGGAGAAAAACACAGGTGTGAAAAACTTTCACAGATCCCACGAGTTCAGTGTCTCTTGGCAGCTTTGGTGGATTTGCTGTTATTATATAAATTTAAAACTTACATTTACGGAGGAGGATTTGTTCCATCTTCTGCCACAAGGAGAAGTGGGGCCAGCATCAGCACTCAGCCTTGTGAGGAAGAGGAGGGCTGGTGCCCTGCCTGCCCTGCCGCCATGGCAGCCCCAGCGTGTTGCCCTGAGGGAGGACAAGGGCATAGACTCCCAAAGAGGGCATTCAGTGACTGGTTCTGCATCCACTGAAGGAGGGATTTGGAAATCTAAGGGGTACGTCAGTGAATTCATCATTTCTATGTGTGTGTAAAATGTTATCCTTTTCTCCTCTTCTCCTGGTTGAGTAGCTTAATATGCTGCTCATTGTCATAGCTCTTACTTGTCTAGAGCACTGTCAGCATTGCTGTCTGATGAAGCTCAGCTTTGGAATGTCTGTGTGCTGCTCTGTTTGCTCCCAGCCGTGTGCCTGCATGTTACAGCCACCTCATTCCTTATGTTTGCCTTGAATGGAGCTCAGCCTGACTGCAGCCTTCAGGTGTAGCACTTTAACAGTCCCAATGCAACATTCGGGCATTAAAGTTATGAAGAAATGTGAGCAACTAAATTTAAACTTCAGAGATGTGCCTGATGTGAGTGACCTGTGGGTGTGGACATGGAGGTTCCTCTGTGAGGCAGCCAGGCTGCATTTGTTGCTGAAAGGAAAGAGAGTTTGGTTAACTGGGAACATTTGATTTGCTTGCTTGGGTTGTTTTTGATTAGTGACTGAGAGCAAGGTTAAGCTATAATAACATATATGCTGTAATAAAATCATGTTGGTGAGTGATACGTGTGGCTAGAAAGATGTAGATAAGCTGGTCTGTTAAGTAAATAGCCTTTGGAAATGCTTTGCAAATAAACACACGAAATAGATGAAATAGGAATTAAAGCCAAATTTAAGGGTTTCTTTACACTTCTGTGCTCAAGAGCTTTGCCACGAGACTGCCAGGCTGACGGGGCAGCTGGCTGGAGCCCTGTGAAAAGAGAAGCTGTTCTGAATTTAGTAACAAAAAGCATAGATGGATGCGTCACTGAGTTTCTGTTGCCGTAACCTGGTGCCAGACCCAGCGACGACTCGGAGCTGAAATAGCAAAGCTTGTCAGATCTTAAATTAAAATGATACTCAGAAGTTTCTTGAGAGCTCCTTTGCACGCTTTCCCTTCTCTCCAGGACTGCAAACCTCCATCAGTTCAAGAAGATGGGTACTGTTGCTGCAGTGTGCACGCTGTGTGACTTGGTAGCTGCAGTAGGGCTGTGGCTGTTTCAGTTCCAGGTTCGTATTACAGTGTTTTGCTCTCAGTGCTTTCTCAGACTGTTCTCCCACGGACCACGTAACCTGTGCTGATGTATAGTGATTTAATGTACTGTAAACTACACAAGAGGGCTCAGTTTCATGGATGAGTAAAGCTGTTGTATAAATCTTTTAAGTGGTGTCAATTGAGGAGCTGAACTCAGAGTTCAATTGAACGTCCGTGATATCTGATGAAAGCTGAACTTCAAACACTCGCCAAAGCTGTTTCAGTGTGTAGCAAGGTTTTAAACAAACATTGCAGAGTAGATCAGCAGTGCATGTGGCATTTCCTGGATGGGGAAACTGAGGCACAGAGTCACCGAACTCCCAGCCTCATCATCTTGCAGAGCTCCTGCCCTGCTGCCCTGGGCTCTGCCTGCTGGGCTGGCGGTTGTGTGGGGGAGGAACTGATTTACATGGCAACACCGGGGAAACCTCTTGTCTTCTGTCTTGTGGCAGCGGTGGTAGCAGTTGTGTTGTGTTCCTCTACTCACCAAATGCACAGAGCTGTAAAGGAAACGGTAGTTTTGAAAAAACCTGCAGTCTAGAGCATCTGTTTTCTACTGTACTTTTTTCAGGCATCTCTTCCTATAATTTACATCCAAAGCATTAAATGACAGAATTTGGCAGAATCAGGTATATACAGTAGAGCTTAATGGTGATGTACCAGGGAATAAAGAAAGCCCCTCAAGCCTGCTTAGCTGCACACACACGTGAGCAGGGGTTGGGGAAGGAGAGCTGTGTTTTTCTTGGAAAAGGACCTTTTTGGTTTCTCCTAATCTGGCACCTGGAGGTCCAGCTGTGCTAGCTGGAGGCTGTGTGTAGTCTCATGCATGGGAAGGATGATGGGCAGATCGCTGTACAAGTTGAAGCATTTTATATCTCTACAGACAATATATATGGCTATATTTGTGAATAGTGGCAGTGTAAAATGGGAGGGGGAATTACTCTGCAAACGATGATTTGCTGGTAGTGCTCCGGTCTGGCCTGGTGTCTGTTGTGATTTGCTGAGAGGACTGGCAGTGTGTGGATTTTCCAGCTTTGCTCGCTGGTGCTTCAGCAGCCATAGAGCTGCTGTGACTGCCATCAGTGCTTCCTGTCTCCATGAACTGCCTGTAAATTATTTTCCCTGGGCTGGAGCTCTGCACATGGCCTGGAAATGTATCATTCTGGATATGTGCAGCTTGGTCTTCTGCTGAATTATACCAGTCCTACTGCAGGGTATTTCCACTGGCTTAATTCGATGGCAGCATTCATAATTTACTTGGGTATAAGTAAGAGTATCAGGTTTGTTACTTCTAACAGTTTAGTTCTCTTGATTTATTTTTGTTCTTCAGTTACGCAAATGCCAAGGTTAATTTGCTCTTAAACACTTGATTTCCTAGGGCATAAAAGTGACTCCGTATTTTAAGAAGAAAATAGAGAAGGGCCTTATTCTGCAAGGATATGTGGGGTTACAGAGCTTTAAAACCACTGCGTTAACATTTGAGAACATTGGAAAATTGTGCGACGTAATGTTGCACTCCTTATTAATGGTAGACCTTGTGGGTTTCGCAGCTGTGGATCAGGAGCTAGTATGGGGTGGCCCAGAATGTTTTCTGTGCCTTTAATAACAAGTGCTTTTCATGGAGAACTTCTCACAGCACAGGAGAACTGAGCCATACACTGTGCTTCAACAAAGATACTATTTCTCCACAGTGCACATTAGTCAGTGAGTTAAACAAGCATCAACATTAAAACAGACATTATCCCCTGCAGTGTATTTTCTTAGTGCTTTGTCCATTACAGCTTTCGAGTGATGAGGCTCCTAGTCCTTCCCTTTAGAAAGAGCTCTTTCTAACGTTTGTCACAGATATCTTCTCCTGGTGTCTGGCATAAAATTTTGTTTCCTGATCGCCTTTCACCCATCCTAACTTGCTCAGTGGGACGTACTGAAGTTGTTTACAGTATGTGAGCCCCCTGTAAGCAGTTCCTGCACCCTCCTTAGCTATTCTGTAACAACGATACATACAATTAGACCCTTTAACCTTTCCTCATAAATCAGTCCATCCTGTCCATTAATCACTTCTGTTGCCCTCTTCTGAATTCTTTTCAGTTTGTCATCATTCTGTGCCTCCGGACTGCTCAGCCACCAAGGCCCTCTGTGGAGCTCCTGCAGTTGCCGGCTGCACCCGTGGACGGGAGCTGCTTGTTCTTTGCATCTCTCCCTGTGCTTCATTCCCAGTCAGCACGGGTCTCCAACCCACTCTGCACAGTCACTCCTTTAAAACATTTATGGAAGTGATTTGCAGGCTCCCAGACCTTCCGCTGTTCTCTGGTGTCGCGTTAGCAGGGGTTGAAATGGAAAAGGATTGAACATGACACTCTTCTCTTCCCTCCCTTCCCCTTCCCAACCCCAAAATAAAGAGCACAGCTCCTCTTGCGGTGCATACGGTCGTATTAAATGTGAGGGAAGAGGTAGCATTAGAATGAAAGAAAAGAGGCTGAAAATATAATTGCCTAATTGTGAATCCTAAGTAGCGCAGGCAGCAGGGGCAGCCCTGACTGGAAGAAATCAGAGGGTCACTAATTCACACTGCCAACATCCTAATTAGCTGTGCAAATGTAATGTTTATATTGTTTGGGATGGATTACAATCTCCATTGTAGAGTGGAAAGAAATAAATGAATTGTGTCAGTGGAGCCCTGTAGAAAACACTCCTGCCGCCCCATTAAGCCATGAGAAGTAGCTTAGCTACTAAAAAAAAGTTTGTTTTCAGGCTGATGCGCAAGTCTAATTGGGTTTCCAAAGAAAGGAACATGTTTTAATTATTAATTAGAAATCAGAGGAGTAAAAGAGTGGAAATCAGCTTCAGCTGGAGGTTTTGCTCAATGCTGGATTTCTCCTTAATAAGCTGAAACATTCCAGGCCTGCCTCAGTTAGCGGTTGGGTGCAGTGGCTTTACTCGGGGGGTAGACATCTTAATGCTCATGTAATTATCATGTAATTATTTTGTAATGTGGGATCAAAATTTTGCATAGATGGCATTCTTTCACTGAACTTGAAAAATAAAAAAGTTGTGTTAATTAGTGCGGCCATTCAGTCCTGTGGGTTGAAGGAGCAGGGCTCCCTCGTCCCCCTCCCTCTGTCTTTAATGCACACATATTTGGAAGCAGTTTTAGAGGTGGCGGATTGAAGATAAATGAAATTGTTGAATTTAGGTTTTGCTGAATATTTATCAGATTTCTTGTTGGTAATACTGCTTTTCAAGTGTCAAGTGGGTTGCAATTATCATCAAAGCTGATAGGCACAAATAAGTGACAATCGTGTCTGCTAACACAGGGTGTGCAGGTTCATAAAGGGGGATTTTGTGGAAATCGCTTTCTCTCCCTTGCCATTGAACTTCTGGAATCAAAGTTGTCAGAAGTGGATAGGTTTTATCAGATGTTAAGCGGATTACGGCCCATCATAGTAAATACTGCTGATGGAGTGACAGAATGTGTTCTGATGGGGAGTGCAGAGAGCTCTGTGGACTTGTGCTTTCTGATGCCTCAAAACTGTGCTTCAGCAGAGTCATACTCCTGTTTACAACTGCACGCAGCTTGTCTGTGCTGACAAAACCAGTATCGGGCAAGTGCCTTAGCTCTTATTTCTGCAAATTGCTGACAGTCTGGGTCTGAGCTGAATTACAGGTCAGACTTCAGAAATTACACAGCATACCAAGAGTGGCTGGCTCTCGAGTTGCCAGATGTGTGTGCATCTTAAGGGGAAGTGCCCGTTAAATGACTCTGCTTTAATAGGAAACGGAGACGGGAAAGAGGAGCTTTGTGACTCCATATGGCTCACTTGGTGCAGCAGCAAATCCTTTCTGTTAGTGGGGTGCGACTGTAAGGCAATACAGAACTGCCTCTTGATGTTGTTGTTTCATAGCAAAAAGAACAAACAACAAAAACCAAGTAAAACCAAACATGGAAAAGATGGGGAGGATATACCTAATGAGAAATAGATGGCTTCCTTCAGGGTTGTGGCTTGCATTAGCTTGTGTATGCAACATTATGATAAAGATGTCTGACTTAACAGCAACAGCTAAGAAAATTTCAATTGGCCTTGTTTTGTGCAGCTGCTGAAATTACATTTGAAAATGTGAGGTTTGGATTAAAAAAAGAAGTGTCCTCACTGTGGGCCGCTGAGCTCCTGCTTCTGCCCTTAAGACTCGATATATTGTTTTCCACAACCTTATTTTATGAAGTCTGCAGACAAAGGTACCATTTCTTAGTTCTTTATCAAACAGCCGCACTGCGTGGTCCTGCCCCTTCCCTCTAGTTTGCATCCCACTCAGTCATGAAGGATTTGACAGTGATAGATATCAACATCAAGAAGGGTTCAATGATTTGTGCTGCTCCCAAGAGCTAATAATCCTCTTAGTGCAGACAACAAGGTGGTCCTGGTCCCTCTCCCTGTTTACAGAGGTTTCCCATAAAGGAAATGAGTTTTCCATGAAGGAAAACTTCTTCATGACTTGTTCTTCTCCCAGCAGAAATCATGTTAAGCTTCCTACTGTAACAAAATTAATAAATAATTATGAATAACAGGGAATTATGATGAAAAAAATGCCTATATAAAAGAAAATCTACACATTTAAGGAACTATGTGTTGATAAAAGTGTTATCAGTTGAACCGTATGTATGAATGTGTGGACTGTGGGATCTCCTATACACGTCACGTTGGGTGAAAAGAGACTGTAATAATTCATGACCTGACATATTGCAGTATTTCCTTTTGATCATGTCAGACATATGCAAGGCTCTGCCATATCCTTGTTAGGAGAATGAATGAAGGTCTCTGCTAAGTATCTTCTGTTTGGAGTTCAAAAGCTAGTGGGTCACTGATTGAAACAAAGTCAGCTTCTACCAGACTTGGTTGTTGCCTTGGTCAGACAGAGTGGATGATTCTGTTCCCCATCTGTCCCTTGCTGGAAGCTGGAAAACAGTTGTGAATATTGTTTTGAATGCTGTTTTGCTTGCAGAGTGTCTGGCAAATGTTTCATGTTAAAACATTTATCTTCTCCCATTGTGGGCAAAGAGAGAGCTCAACTCACTTAGGTTTTCATTGGCTACACTAAGAAGTGAGTGCACACTGTTCAAAAAGTCTGGACTTCAGATTTGATTTGAAGAGTTGAACTAGTCCTTTATGTCATGGAGGCCACTTTTTGTAAAAGAGGAAGCAGTGTGACAGAGATGTGTGAGGAATCATGGAAAGTCTTCAATTAACTTGAGCTGCTTCATGGACATCTTGCAATGGGATTGTAAGCTGAGTTTAGGACAAGAGTGCAGACTGATACATTAGCAAGTGACAGCACAAGGCCTCGTGTATGAATGTGTAGCCCTGTTTGATGGGCTGACACTTGGACTTCTCCATGTCTTGAATGTGCTTCTTCTTTTTACTGTTGTGCATCCTGGCACAGAGCAGGTTGTCTTTGGTGGACCATCGCACATATTTCAGATCACTAGATGCTTTGTAGCGCCACAGCTACTAATTGACTCATGTCGATCTACTGCTGAAGTAATCCCTGTGGGCAGGTTTTGAAAGCACCATGAGCCTGGTGTGACCAGCACTGCTCAGTTATGCTCTGTTTTCAGCTTGATAGTTTCTTCCACTCCATCTTCAGAAAGCTCTTGTTGTGTGAGAGAGGAAGCGATCAGCTGCAGTGGCATGTCTGGCATTGCTGTGTGATTTGCAGAGGTACCTGAGAGATGCCTGAAGGGTGCTTGTGTTCATATTGCCATTTTCAGTAATCAAGTCTTATTGATTTTTCCAAAAAATCAAAGTTCTTCTATAGGAAAAAAATATGGAGGTTTATCTTTCATTGTTAGGTTTTTGATTTCTAAAGGATGCAGCAACTTAGAAGCCTTTTTGCTTTTCATCCCCCAGTGTTTCAGCACACGTTGAAACCTGCCTTTCATGTTTTATGTTTGCTGATGTTCTGTTCTTCTTTCCAAGCTCTCTTTGGAACAACCTGCTGTTCCCTCTTCCTTGAAAAAGCCCACCCAACTCAGTCACTCCTGAGCAGAGGAGAGCTGCAGCACACTGGGATGATGTGCACATCTAGCCAGCATGTAGGTAGCAGTGACTGTGAGAGCTTCATGATGGCAGTCAGAGCACCCAGTGTGGGAGTTCAGCAGTAATTATTCATATTGTTTGCAAGTCCTTGCGTTTCAGGTAACCAGTAGAAATGTTTCTAGTGAAATACGTGCCATTATGCAAGCAATCAATTCAGGACCTCAAAGGCGAAGGTACAGACTTAGATACTGTTTTCTCTTTCTTCTTCTGGGGAGGTGTTTGCAGCCTGCTGCCCTGCAGTGGGTTAACCTTGCCCACCCTGCTGCTCTTTCGCTTCCCCTCCTCGACAGGATGAAGAGAGAAAGCAAGATGGAAAAACTCTCAGGTTGAGATAAAGACAGGGAGATTTCTTACCAATTACTGTTGTGGGCAAAACAGACTCGACTTGGCAAAAATTAAATTAATTTTCCCCAAGTGCTGCAGGGAGATGGTGAACTGGGGCATTAGGGTCAGTTTGTAGCAGCTTCTCTCCTCCCTCCCTGCACTTCCCCAGCTCCACTGGCCTCTCCCTGGCTTCAGGGCAATTGCTGCCCTGGCACCGGAGCACATTCTCTCTCTCCCCTCTGACCTGGGTGCTCACAGGGCTGTTTCCCACACTCTTTCCCCCTCACTCCTCACTGCCCAGCAGCATTTCACCTTTTTACAATAGATTTCCACAGAGGCACCAGCATCTTGGCAGCGGGGTTCCGAGGTGAGTCTGCTATGAGGCCGGCTGTGTGCAGCACAGGGCAGCTCCTGACCTCTTCTCAGAGCCCCCCGCAGCCCCACTACCAGAGGCAGGGTGCATCAGCTCAGTGTGAGCGCACATTTCCATCCTGCGCTGCGCTTTGCAGCCCCGGCCAGCCCGACCCCTGACCCCCAAGCAGATGTCTCCAACTTTTCTTGCCTGCTGTCAGGGTGAGGAAGCAGTCGGCTCTCACCCGAATGTTGACTCTGACCGGGCTGCTGGAGGCTGCCTTTCATGTTTTATTTTGGCTTCTCGCCAGGGGGTTCAATTTTTAAAGCACTGGGGTAATGATCAGATTATTATTATTATTCCTGCTTCAGAACTCGCTGTTCTGTGCACGTTGTGCTTCCTGTGCTCTTGCTAGGTAGCTAGCTAGCAAAATGGCCCCAAGAAGGTCTGCCACCAGGTGCACGATGTGTTCTGGGAGGAATGACAAGTGGATTACAGAGAGCTGCCTGACTGTCTGTATGTTAGTGCCACAAACTGTGGCTTGCTCTTCACTGCTTTCCTGATTTAGCCACCCCAGAGCACTCTTTGGAAACAAGTACAGTGCACGTGGTGGATCAAAGAAAGCCTTGCTTGTGTTTGGTCTGGATACCTTGCTTTTCATTTTAGCATGGCAGATTGCGGGACCATGTGTGTAAGTAAAACTCTGTCAAGAAATGGAAAACCCGCCTGGAGTTTTGTGTGTACCTGGTTAGGGAATTCAGCATTGTCAGTCATTTTAAGTATTGGTGCTCAACTCTTCAGAATAAGTACTGTTCAGATTTATGGACTGTTCACTTTATTAATCTGAGTATAAAGAAGGAAAGTAAATGTGAACCATTGAATTTCCCATCTTATGGCAGATCAGGAAGATGAAAAATGTACTGAACACTTGCCTGGAATAGAACCCTTCAAATATTATCATTTGATGTAGAAACAAGCTGGCAGAGCAACAAAGGTTGCCTATATTTAACGTTCATGGCATTTTACTGCTAGATACACTGGCTAACTCAGTTAAAAAATAAAAATAAAATAAAAAATAAAAGAGAGACTTTGCACAAAAGCTGGTTTTTATTCATTTAGTGACACTTCCCAATGCTGCCCAAAACAGCATGTGTTGGTCTAATGGCCCTTCTGTATTTCCATTTTTATATCTCTGTAGCTGTTTGGAATTTGGAAATTCTCAGTTACCCTGCGTACTGTGACAGTCTGAAACTGCACTTGAGTGTAAATGTATTTTGATACCAGTTTGCTTTAAATGGCAACTGAATATAAAATAGAATATATTAGCAGTTTGCTGACTTAAAAGATGGCATTTATTATGTTGTAGAAAGAGTTAATCCTACGCTTTTAGCTCTGAGCTTAGTTTATTGAGCTTCTGGATACACGTGTTAATTTTCTCAGATGAGGGATAATGGATGTCACTTGAGAAAACAAGACTGATTTGGGTTCTTTCATAGTTTGTGGGTTTATGTCCCACACGGTATAGAAGCAGGCTCTGGGAGATTGCCTGAAATACGCCTGGCCTCTCAGCTGCACTAAAAATAATTCCTGCTTCCCATATTTCTAGAAGTAATTCTGCGATGCTGCAAACCTTATCAGCTCCTTGTTTAGGAAACAGACTTCACTTTAGCTTTCAAATAGCAATGAAAAAGTGGTCTTTAGGGGTAACCGTTGTATTTATAAAATGCATCTTTGTAAGAAGGCATGTATGTTTTAGAGTTTTCTGTTTTGTTTCACTGCTCTTGTTATGGAGCGTTCTTGGTTGGGTGACCTTCTTTCTTTGAGAGCAGCAATTCACATTGGATTTTGGCAAAATGAGTTTGATAGTCCTTGCTTTGCTAAGCACTAGCACCTAGATGACAGTAATTCATCCTCTAATACCCCCACAAAACCTATTTATGCAGAACTTGACATGATTTGCAGGCTCCGTAAAGGAGGAACACAGGACTTAAGCAGTGCCTAGAATTAATTTTTTGACCTCCATTTCAGTTATTGGTTGAAGTATTAGGCTCTTTAGGCAACTAAGCTGTTCGTGCTATAACCTGGCACTCAGCACCCTGGAATAGAGTCGCACTACCAATTCGATGGCATTCATGCGTCTCCATCATAACGTGAAGGGGAAAAAATTGCATGGGAAATTGCTGCCCAGCATTGCAGAATTTAAGGCTGCCAGTAAAATTGATCTTAGTGGCAATAATAGTCCAATTTAAGCTGACACAATCACAATCCTTTTATTAATATTGGCTTACCGTCATCCATTTTAACTGTAGCGTGTTGCCAGTGAATGCCAACGAGCATTCTGAAGGTAGAGGACTTGTTTGAGGTTTGTGATTAGCAACACATGCAGGATCAGGAGCTTTATTCATCTGTTTCTGGAGTCAGGCGACTAATAGTTCTGAGAGAGTTTTGTTGGTTTCTTTGTTGCTTTTTTTTAAAAAAAACACTGATTTTAGGGAAATGAGTGGATGTAAGATTTTGTTTCCATAAATTCAGATAACATCTGCATTAATATGGTATATCGTAAGGATCATTAATGTTCAGAGTATATTATCAGGTGTTCTCTAATGCACTTTTGATGAGCTTTAATGATGCTTGCTGTAGTGTTTTTTCATCTTTTCTCTCCCTCCCCCTTTTTTTTCTGCTTGATTGTAATAATGACTTAACCCAGGTGGTAGACTCTATCCAGAAAGTGCCCAAGGGAAATATTATTCCCTTGTACCAGCAAACATCACAGATAGTCATTGAGTTCACTATGGCAGTTTCCCCAGGAGAGAAGATCTTGGCTCACCCCTTGGGTGTCTGGACCTGCCCACATTTGCAGTCTAATGAGTTGAGTTTGGGAGAGGATGGAGAAATGACAAAAAGAAGCAAGATGGAAAATGTATTTGGAGGGGAAGGAGAAAAGCCAGTATTGCGTGGGAACTTGTAAAATTACTTAAAATCGTTAGAAAATAGCTGGCCATAGAATAGCATTCTGGAAAGTGTTTGGATTATTTAGAGATGATTAGTAAGGAGCACAATGCAGTTCAAAATGGCAAGGCTGAGTAAATGCAAAGATGGAGGATTTGTCTGTGGATGTCTTGGGTTAGAGGCTGGTAATGAATCATGCCAGGAATGCCTTTAGTTTTAGGAAATAACTGGTATGTGTCCCCAGCATTTGTCGCCTATAGCTCTCTAAACCCTCACTATCAGCCAGGAAACTGAGTTTAAAAGGCACAGTTTCAGGGTCCTTTTTATGCCGTTTAAAGAACCAAATACCAAAGGAAAAAAAAAAAAGCACGCTTTAAATAAGTGTCACAGAGGTACTTCAGTTTCTCTGAGTAGAGACGCAAACCACGTAAAAGTGCAAAAGTGAAAATACAGGCAGTGGGGAAAGAAAAATATTGTAAATGCCTTCAGCTGAGCAAGTTCTTTGTAGCACTGAGTTTGCAGTGTCAGATATCGCTCGCTGCGTGCATTAAGATTTACTGGCAGAAGGCAGTGGCTGCACCACGAGCAGAGTAAATCACGCTGGTTGTGTAAAAGATGGGCACTTCTAAGTTTACCCAGGTTTGCAAGCACATTTGTAGAAGGGGGCTCTTTGTTTTCTTATTTTTTCCAAATCTCCACTTCATTGTCCATAGAAGAATTTTAAAGTAAAGTAGCCGGGAAGCAAATTATGCTGTTGGGTTGCTTTTGGCTACACTACATTGAAAGCTATAGTTTGCAAATGTAGTCTGTAGCAGCAAATAGTGTACAAAGGCAAAGAATTCCTGTTGTTGCACACAATGTTTTCCATTTTCCACACAAAAGCTCGTTCACACCCTTCTGTGCCCTACTCTGCATGCCTTTTCATAGGCGGCAGTGGAAGGAGTGCCTCCGCTGCCGGGGGCAGGGCTCGGGGCGGTGCACGGTGCAGGGTGTGCTGCAGCATCCCCTGGTTGCCCACCTCTGCCCCTCTGCAGCTGGAGCTGCCTTTGTATATTCTCCACAGATAGGGCAGGGCAGCGAGGATGCTGTTACAAGTCTCTTAAGATAGAAACAAGAAACCTAAGTGATATCTTGCCCAAAGGTGCTTTAGACTTCTCTTGGAAAAAAAAAAAAAAAAAAAAAAGGAGGCTTTTTTAGTGGTCTGTTACTTCTGGGAGCACGGTTTCCCAGTGAACTGCATTTTGTGTCAGCTCTATTAAAAAAACCCTCCTGAAATAATCACTCTCAGCCTGTCAGCATTTGGCAGCCCTCTCCTCCAAAGCAGGCACGCCATAGTCCCGGTGTGCAGGAGGTGGCCCCGCAGAGCGAGGTGCCCACCCAGCCAGGTCACCAGTGGGGCAGCCCTGCTGTGCCTGGCCCTGCACGCACACCCGATTGAATTTCTGCTCTTGTCAGCCTGCTAAACCTCCCAGAGTGATTTGTTCTCCCCAGAGAGCCATGTGAGAGCGGGTGGAAAGGTAACAGCAGAAAAAGGGAAAAAGAAAGAAGGGCTGCAGAGGGGAGAGAGTGAACCAGCAATGAGTAAAACAGAGCTGCTGAGTCCAATCGCCAAGTATTACATTATAGAATCCCAGTTTGGATATAAACAAAATGTTTCCTTAGAGCAGAATCACATCCAAAAGTTAGAAAAATTGTTTTCCAGAGCTGAAACAGCCGTGCTCTGGCCTGACATGGGTGTGGGAGAAGGCTCCTCACCCTGTGCTATCTGCACACAGCAGCCCGGTTTGCCGGGGCAGGTCCAAGGGACCATTAGTTTGCTGGAAGTGCCCATCCGCTCATGTAGGAAAAGGCACCATTTTGTGCCATCCATGTCTCTGCTCAGTAGCCCTGGGCTCAGCTTCTGCTTCCATCTACCCAAATCTCTCAGGCTACTTTCCATCTTCCTTCTTTAGCACTGGGTTGGCTGCGCACACGTCACGATGGCCCTTACTCAGTGTGACCCAGAGTTGCCAGTCAGCTTCATCAAGATGTTGTTTGACCTGCTACATTGATCGAGCCTTGCAGGCTGGCAGCACGGCTTGTATGGCACCATGTGACAGTGACTGCTCCACAGCTGCCCCATGGAGCGGCTGCTGGGGGCTTGTGGGCACGGGAGGGTGATGAGACTCCACCTATATCAGCCAGGCTTTTGGTTTTGGAGAGTCTGTCGTTCCTTAAAATATCACTGAGCTAAATGGGAAACATTTCCTAATGAAGCAAACAGCAACAACAACAGCAAAAAAAATCCATGCCAAAAGAGCACGAATGTTGTCACCAAAGTTAATAAAAGTAAGGAAATTAATACTTATGGTTGACCTCCAATACCTAGGCACAGTGGGGTGTAGCAAGGAAGTAGTTAGAAAGGCACCATGGTGAGCCTTAGCCGTGAATTACCTTATTTTTATTAACTTTCTGACAACCTCAGTGAATTTCCTTTCTTTTTATGATGTGATTAAAAAAGCTAATCAGATCATGTAATTAAAATACATAATTACACAATCTCACGGTTTTTCATAATTACTGTACATGGTAAATATTGTTACCTGATCACACTTTGCACAAAAATTCAGGCAGGAATTAGTGTAGGATTGTTAAGGGATGTCTGCTTTCCTGTGGCTGCAGTGGAAGGTTCTGTAATGACATTAGAAAGATAATGAAATGGTTTAAAGCGGAAAATATGTTGAAACTACAAGTATGGACTCGTGTGACTTTTTAATGCTGTTGTACAAACTGGGCAGTTGGTTGACACGGTGTGTTTCTGTACGTTTATAATGGCTCTTCCTTCTGCACCCACACCTCTGCACTGTATTTTGTTAGGCCCCACCTACTGGAAAGCTGGTGTTTGGATACAAAGCAACACAGGGAGAGAAAAATCAGATCAGATTCACTGTCTTCAGCCCAGCCGTGGAACTGGGTTAAGATGGAGTCACTGTTGTGTCTGAGTACAGTGACTTCGGGCCTTACATAATGGTGAGAGCTTCCTGTGTCCTGGTTATGGTCATACGTGAGTCTGTATGAGAAGGTTGTGCCAAGAGAATAAGCCATTCTGTGCTGCTCTCTGGGCAGAGTTTGGGATCCACCTCCAAATTTCCCTGAAAGATTTTTTTGTTGTTGTTGCTGTTGTTGTTTCTGTTCTTTTACACTTTACTGCTGTTGCTTTGGTTTTTAACTCAGCTTCATCCTCACCCCACCTCCAGCTTCCATCCACTCCACTGCTTTAATTTAGTGGGCTCTTCTACAGAAAGGCAAATGTTTGCAGTATCCGTAATACTGAGGTGCAGCTTTTTAGGGTAACTGATAGCACTCTCCCCAGTACCTCCTCATTCCTCTTACTAACATCCTCAGATATTCTTTGTAGGGTGTAGGGCTCGCACGTGGGTATGAGCAGTAGGAGAGCCCTGAGCTGACGCTGCAGCTCTCCTGCTGGAAGTCTGAGAGAGACAGCTGATGGTTCGCCATCGGGCTCTCCAGTCAAAAGGGCAAAGATCTGTTGGAAGAAGAGTGCAGCTTTCGGTGGATGGTTCTGTTGTGTGGTGCAGTGTGAGTCATCGGATCACAGGTAGCAGGTTACCACCACCTAAACTTGAAAGGCCTCTCCAGCAGTACGTTTGTTGTAGGGCAGCCCTGATGTACTGAGAAAGATTCTTTCTGGGTGGCAAACACTTTTGTTTGCTTGCTTGTTCTGAAAGCTGTTTCTTATTTAAAACGCTGGATACTGTTACTGAAAAAGAAGTAGTGTTACCATGCAGCTTGGAATAGGCATCTCTCTCTGGCAAGCCACACTGCTTGGCTTTCATCTTGCATAGCACAAAATCTATAGCTGTTTTCTTTTTAAACCTTTCAGTTATTTTTATCAGCTATTGATAAGTGGAGAACTTCCTTTCCGACCTCTGTTTTAATGGCAGTCCCCTCAGACCAGTCACAAACACGGTATGGATTCAGGACTGATATGTAACTAAGTGATACTCAGAAATGTTCTTGATGTTCAGTGTGCCTTTGTTTCTAATTTCAAATGAAATATTTTTATAAAATAGTTCACTGTAGCAAACCCAGAGTCTTAGATAATTGCATTTTGCCATAGGACATGCTGTCCCTGAGGGATGGGAGATATGCTGAGCTGGAGCAAACTCCAGGCTGGACCTGGATAGCACTCCATCAGCCGCAGAGTAATGCTGGGGGCACTGAGGGATGGGAGCCCCACTGCATCTGGCCAGGGGAAGGTCTTCAGAAGCTGCACTGCCCAGATCTGAGGAAAGGCTGCGATGTGACTGGGATGCTCACAGGGGCATCTTCATCTCCACTGATGGAGTTCACATGAAACCTTGACTGTGAATTCATGAGAGGGGTAGGGAACGTGCACACCTTTCAAAAAACACCTCAGTGTGGATTTGACTGTGTTTAATGTCTGTCACTTGAATTTTCAGAGGGGTTAGGCAGCTGCCATTTCTATTAATTTCAATAGGATTGATGTGAATATGCAACATATTTGGAAATCAGGGCAATAATGTATATGCATAACCATAAAATGGGCTACTTGATACTGTATGTCACATGTCATTTATTGATTTTTCCTTCCCCAGTTCTTTGAAGGCAGTACAAAATCTGGATGTTGTTTTTTACTGTTTGTTTATTGTTCAGAAGTTTCAGCCGTGTGTTTCTCAGTGTCAGGTCTATTCATCACAAATGTCAACCCATTAAGATTGTAACTGTGTCAGTTTTCCCACCTAGATCAAAATGAGAGCCTAGAACAGCCTACTCTTTCTAAATGAACAAGCTGGTTTTATTTTCTCCTGCAACTTGCTGTAATAATATGACCAGCTTTAAATTCCTCGGGCCGGAAAGCTGGGCAGTAAAGTCCTGTGCAGGGTGGAGATTTAAAACGTGAGGTTTTTCTCAGGTTTGGAACGTGGCAGTTGATGTATCTTCTACTGAGCTCTGATGGAAAATAGTCTGCTCTTGGGAAAGTATTCTTCTTACATTAAAGACAGGGACTGCAAACTCACTTGCCTGGAGGTCGGGTCACTGTAGTGTCAGATCTCCTTACAGAAAGCCATCCTAGCAAGCCTGTCATTCTGGCGACCCTGACCAGAAGATGCAGAGCAGTTGTGATGTCTGGTTTCAGTTTTCTCCCTTCTTAGTGGTTCTTTTGGTTCAGCTCTGATACATGGCCAAAAGGTTGGAATGGAGCTCTGCAGAAATGGAAGCACCGTTCTCATGCTGCTTACCAGCACAGTAGTAGACATGTGTTTGTCCTAGCAGTAACAGCAGCTTATTTGAGAGGTCTTGGCAAGGCTCTCTCTGTCCTAGTTTGCCACTGCCCCAGTTTTCAAGGCACTTACTCCTCCAAACTGCTGTCCATGCCATCAGAATCAGTTCTGACCTGATTCTGCATGAGCTGAATATCCTGTGGAAAGTGCTGCCTGTCCTTGTCCCTGCTGTCACCAGGTTCCCTGCTCACCACACACAATCTGACCCCTAAATGAATTTTATGAATGAGCCTAATGGATTGTAATTGATGACTTAATCTTCACTTGAACATGCAATTCAGAAACATGAAAATGAGCACAGTAAAGCATTAAGTCAGATCACATCGGTCTGGCCCGTTCATGGAGAAAAGCGTGTCCCTTCTTCATTTTGGTTTCTGTGCTCTCTGAGTTTCTCCAAGCACCAACCCATCTGTATTATGATGCTCAGCCCTGGCCTGAGCTGAGGGAAGGAGCCTGAGCTGTGGCTGAGTGCACAGCCTGAGGGGATCGCAGAGCAGCCTGGGAGCAGGTGCCTGCTGCCATTGGGAGCTGCCCGATCTGACGGCAGGGAGGAAACCAGCCATCTCGGAAATGCTGCACACGTACTTCACTACAAAGGCTCTTCTGCTGGCCACGTTTCCATAGGGTGCACAGGGTATGGGAAGAGCCCTGTTAGTGCTAGCAGTATCAGAAAAGGAGGAACACTGTCATTTACAACTGAGCAAAGGATGTCCCTTGCCTGTATCACAGAGACCTTCGTGGAGGACTGTGCTTTTCACCTCTCCACACTGGCTTTCCGAGTGCTGTGAAGGGAGAGGAGCAGGAGGCCAGGGTGGCTCCAGTGCTCAGAGCACGACCACTGCCTGCCCTGAGCCGTAGGCTCCATGCCAACATGTGCAGGCAGAGCTCTGAACTGCTCTGCACTGTCTCCTCGTTTTGCATAGTCGTGGTGAAATCTTGATAAGTGTTGGCATCAAGTGGCAATAAGTGCAGAATGTAATGGTGTGACCGTAAGGCCAGGAGGGTCACACGAAGTCTGTGCTGTGGCTAAGATAATATTGAGGAATATTAGTAAGAATTACCCTAAGTATTACCATTTATTATAATTAATTTTATAAGTAATTATTATAGGTAATAATTATTCTACTAGGATTGTTTTCCTAAGGGCTTTGTCTTTCCTTGTATTTGAAAGCTGTACTTGTCATAGCCAAACCTCTAATTTTACAGCCTTCTCTGTATGACTTATCGCATCTGTGATGTGAGCACATAACCCTGTGTACAGTTTTGTTCTTGGGGTAGGCCTCTGTGAAATCTGTAGGTATCAATGCAGCAAGGGGGGTACAGGACCCTCTAGGTATCAGGGTAAGCGCTTGCAGCAGGCTGTTAGTGTCATTCTGTTAATTCGTGGGTGATTTTGCTGTTATCATCCCCTAAATCTTGCTTAAAAAAGACAGGACGTGTATTCAAACATTTCTGAAGAGCAAGTGGCTAAGCACAATACACGTACAATCCTAACATTTCTGTGGAAATAGGGTGAGTTATTATTGATTCACAGAGCACGACAAAACATCACTGCATGAATTAGCAAACAGCTGTTTCTAATTTGAGTTTAGAACTGTACACAGAGGAACTTGTTTTAGTGTTCACTCCTTTCATTTATAATGAATTTTAATCACCGCTACAGGTGAGAAAAATGTAGAAACAAGCTTGTATCTTGTGGAAGAAACAAAGGAGAGACAGATGCTAACAGATTTACAGTCTGTGATAAAAGGAATGTTTTGGTACACTTTACATGTAATTAGAGTGCAGCTGTTTTCAGTCCCAAGTCCATGATGCACAGCAGAATATAGTATCTGCTGCTTTTCCAAAGGGAGTAAAGAAAAACAGTGATTCAACCCTGAAAGCATTTAGTTTATTCCTAGATCTAACATAAAACTTTCTCCTCCGCCCCTTATTATGCCGTTTATTAAAGTGTGAAGTAACTTGTTTAATGATATGTTAATTTTTGTTACCTCTAAAATACAGCTTGTTTGATGCACGAGAAATAATGGTATAAATATCTTTCTGATTTTTATCATCGTATAGAATGATATATCGCCCTACCGACGGTCGTTATTGAGCCTTAATAGCCTTGCTGTGAGAGACAGGGCTCGGGCACATGTTATGCTGCCTTAACAAGTTGCTGTGCATCAGCGAGGCTTCGACAGACATTTCTGTGTGTACTTCTAACTTGCAGCATGAAAAAGACTAATTAAATGCCTCTTTGATCCCAAAAGAAAGGTTTAAACAAAGGCAGCTAAGTTTAATCTGTCTGTGTAACAGTTTATCTACAGCAGACATCCCAGCAAATGTAATGCATGACAGTCTGCGCTGCAGCTTGTGCTGATTTTGTATTCTAAGTACCCGGTAACTCTGATCATGAGAAGAAGAATCAGATGATATATATTTTCCATCGAGGCTGGCATCCTTATTTCTTTTTAGAAACTTCACTTAAAAATGAATGGCAGTGCAAAGTGGAGAAGTAGGAAAAAAGAGTCAGTAAGTGTTGTGATTTAGCCCAACACAAAGGCTTACCACCTCAGTTAGGTGGAAGCACCTTTTCCTTAAGTCACTGATAATCATGGAGACGCTGCCTGCAGAGCCGCTGCTGTTAGCACCTTGGAGTTTTTTATCCCCGGTCAGTTTCTCTTTGAACATGAACTGTTCAAGTAAATCAAACTGCAATAGTGCCTTGAGATAAGAAAGCTTTCAGGAATGTTTGTGAAGGAGCTGAATTGCACAGCGTTCCTCAGCACAGTGAGAGCTTCCCAGGGCCTTCCTGGTGCCTCAGCTAAGGATGTGCTGACCGGCGCTGGGTGCAGATGGGTGGTGTTTTAGTAGGATGGCTGTACATGAGTGATGGAAGCCCTTTTCCATTCGTCAGCAAAGTGCGTTGTGTGCAGTGATGCTGGGTTCTAGGCACAGTGGAACGGTCCCAGCACCACTCAGGGGGGTGTGATGCCAGCATCAGATGGCTTTTGTTGGCCACAGAGCTGCTTTTCGTAGTGCCCCATTGCTGTCTGTGGCAAAGGACAAGGTCAGTTGGTGAAGCCAATGCATCCATAAAAACTGAGTTGGGAATAGTAATGATATTTATTATTATTTACCGTGTTATGTTTGTGCAGGAAATGTGCAGGAAGAGGGGATGCACACTCCAATAAAAAAAACAAAACAGTAAAATCTGCGACAGTGCACTGAAAACATTGAAACATTTGGTATGTAAACTTGATTTGCATTATTTCACACCGACACGGCGGTGTAAATGAACAGTGTGTGCTGTGTGAGGTTCTCAACGTAATCCATCGTAATGATCTGTCCTCGGTGTTAATGCATAGTGGAGCGATTCAGAATTTGCTATAACCACTACTGAAGACTTCACCACCCCTTTCTCTCAGTCTAGGTGTTGAATTCTCATAGATAAGCATCTGTGATAATAATAATTATTGAAAATGATAACATTCCTATCAGGCCCTCTGTCTGAGGATGTCTCGGGGCTTCACAGCTATCCAGAAATAAGCCCTACAATTTGCCCTTCAGCAGCAGATGGCTTTTCCCTACCACGGAAGCGAGGAACTGAAACATGAGAGGTTTATACACACATCTCATGATGCCAAGCTTGTTTGTGAAAGCAGCTTACTTATTTTGGGTGCCAGAATTCCATCAGCTTCTAATAGTCTAATGCAATGTGAGTGTTTCGAGCATTTTTAACCTAGGTGCCGTGGAGAGGCTCTGGAATAACCATGAATCTGAGGTTAAACAACCATCTTAACAATTGATTTGGGGGTTTTCTTTTTGTTATTGTAACCATTCTTTTTGCGTACTGGCTCTGTACTAGATGGACAAACCCAGTGGAGTAAGAGCAACTTCCAACCTCACTGCCATGGTTTGTTGTCCTGGATGGGGAGCACTCGCCAGCTTGGGATATAGGCTGTGCAGGTCTCTTGGGCAGAGCCTCGAGCCCAGCTGCTGCCAAGGCAGGAGGAGGGACGGGAGGGATGATCCCAGCCTTGTAGGGGAGATGAGAGGAAAAGTATTTTCAGGGGCTGGGAACTCGTGGCTGCTTTGTTTAATTTTTATGAGCAAAATAACTTTGAAATAATAAATAGATCAGTGTCACTGGAGTGTGCTGAGGAGGCGGCGCAGCTTTCTGCTGGCAGTTTGCAATGTGCTGTGTGTCTCCTTTCTAAAAGTGATCATATTTTTTAAGGCTTAATTTTATTGTTTTAGCTTCATGTGTGTAGTTCTGAACACGGCTCATGCTATCTGGAAGATAAACAGAGAATGAAGTATGATTTATGCCACAGTTTGGCCAAATTGCTCCTATTAGAAGGAAAATACACTCACTGAATGCACTGAGGCTGGAATTAGCTCCGCAGTGATGATGATAAATGCCTGCAGTCCCATAAACGTGCTGAACATTACGTTGCTAAATTACTGTACCACTGGAGATTGATTATCAGCTTTAGCCCCGTAAGCTCTGTGACACACACACATCCTGAACACCACCGACATCCCGAAGCTTCCTTCATGCCTCCTTTTTTTTCCCCCCTACCCTAATTAAACTTTTTATTGAATTTTCTTCCCCTTTTAATACTTGTTTTGATTCTCTTATGCGCTAATGACAAAAGCCTCGCACCAGCCATGTGATTCTTTATTTTAGAACAGTCCCACTTTGCAGGATTAGCCATTTTTAATGACTTTAATCTCCTTTTTGAAAGTGATTTTTCTCATTCTGCTACATTCCTTTGATTGCATTAATGTAAAATTATTATTCTAACCATCGTAGCCAGACATGTCACACCACATCTAAAATAAATCTTCCCTGTCAAATATTACTCTGGTAAAATACCTTAGAATTTCCTTCTCAGTTCATTATAGAACTTTTTTTTTTAGCCCCAGCTTGAAATGGCAAGTTAAAATTAACGGGGCTATTTTTCATTCTATAAAGAGATTAATGATAATGAGCGTTTCCTAATTTCTTTAGTTCTGGGCATTTAGTCATTCAGAGTCTTGCTTGGGAGAAAGTCAAGGTAGGTTGTCCCTGGAACTCAAAGCTTCTGGTTCCTTCTGAACGGTCAAAGTATGAGGAAGCACAAGCGAAAGGATCCAGAAGTCAAGCACGGCAATCAGCGGAAGGCCCAAATCAAGCTGGCAAAAGGACACAACCCTTGTTCTCAGCCACGTCTATGCGAATGCTTCCCTTTCCAGTGCAAGCTCTTTTCAGTCTGATAAATGGTCGTTATTTTGAACCCAAGTTATATCCGCTCAGCAGCCAGAACCGCCCTGCTCTCCCAGATTTGTGCTCTTGAGGGCTCGACGTGTGTTCGGTGCAGCAGGGCAGGGCGCTGCGTGCCGGGCCGGGTGCGGAGCGGCGCCTGGAGCTGTCCGCTCGGTGGGCCCGGCAGCCGCAGCCTGAAGCGAGCGGCGGTGCTGCGCTCTGCAAGGCTGCTCCGGGGCTGAGGTCCGTCCGTGCGGCCTTTCCGCCGCCCCGCACGAGATGCGAGAGCGCAAAGGACAGGATGAACGCGGTGCATGTATTTGTGCGGTCGTTTCTGCCGGCGGGCGTTTCTGCAGCGTTCACACCGCGGTCGGAGCTCTCCCTGCCCCCGGCGCTGCGCTGCCCCTGCCGCTTTCCCGCTGCAGGCCGGCACGCAACATGTGGTGCCCTACTTCGCGCCCGGCATCCTCCTCGTGCTCCCTTTTGTCTCGCGGCCCCCGAGGAGCCCAGCTGGCGCGAGCGGGGAATTGGCCGGCCCCGAGCTACCCGCTCCCCCCCGGGGCCCCTCGTCCCGGCGCTGCCGGCCGCCCGCCTCCTTCCCGCCGCCGCCCGCGGCCGCAGGTCCGTAGGGACGGGCCCCGGGAGCGCGGGCGGCCGGGAAAGGGCTCGGGGGGGCCGGGAGGGGGGTGCGGCGGCGGCTGCGGGGGCCGGGCGCGGGGCGGCGGAGCGCCGCGGAGGTGGCGGCGGGGCGGGCCGAGGCGCTGCGACCGCCGCAGGGGAAGCCGGCGGGCGGGAGGAGGAGGAGGAGGAGGAGAAGGAGGGCCGCGCAAACTTTGTGGCCGGGCCTTCGGGTCCGAGAGAGCGCCGAGCGGAGCGGGTCGGGCCGAGGGCTGCGCGGGAAGGACTGAGGGCGGCGGGGAGGGCTGCGCGCGGAGCGGGAATGCGGCTGGGCACCGAGGGCTTCCCGGCGGCGTCCCTGAGGAGCCGGCTCGGATTTTGAGTTTCCGAGTGCGTGTGTGTGTGTCACAGCTTCCCCTCACGTGGATTCTGCTCTTGCTCCGTTCCCTGGGTCAGTTTTCTATCAGACCAGCGGCGGTTCTGCTTCGCTCGACACCTCCACGTTGTTTGGAATTAGAATATTCAAACTCTTGTTTCTTGCTAGCAGTTCTGTGTACGAAACCTGACAAAACGTCACGTGCCGGGTTTTTGTTTTTATTTTCTTTGAATTGTGTGCTTTGCCACTGGAGATGGCACTGTGTTTCTGATATCAAACGATAAACAATGTTCCACAGCCTGGCTTTGAGCAGAGGCAGTAGTCGGCCGCACAGAGGCTGAGCCGTGGCCGCTTTGTGCTGAGGCTGGTTGTTCTGCGATGTCTCGAGATCCCGGTTATAAGATCAGCTAACGCGTTCCCTCGGTACGCCGGTCTGTCGGGCCGCCCCGCCCCGAGCCTCGCGCCTCACTGCCTGCTGGGCTGCCAGCGGCCTCCGGGTCTGTGACAGTTCCGAGGCAGAAGTGAAGGATGTTGGTTAATGGAGACATCAGTTAAAGTCACCTTGAGGTAGCTTAGAAAAAGGCCCCTAAAATCGCAGGTGATGGCTTAACGCTGGAGCTTTCCAAGATGCTGGTGTTGCTTCGTTGCACGCTGTGCTTTATTTTCTTTATTCGGTGTTTCTTGTTTTACAGTTTGGTGAGCGGGCGTTAAACCTGCTAAGGAAAAGATGGTTCTTATTAATAATGCAGGTTGGCGTATTTGCGAATTACGTTTGCAGATATATTTTTATTTCTCAAACCTCCTTTGAAATTTGAGAGATACCCTTTCTGTTTTTCCGAGTTGATTTTTTTTCATGCCGTAGTAGCAGAAGCCCGTAGTGTTGTTGAGAGCTTTGTCCTTATTTCACAGATGCACTGGGAATTGTTTTTAATCTCCTTTCTGCTTTCCCATTACAGATGGTGATGACGACCCACAACTCTCCTGGGTGGCTTCATCTCCCTCCAGCAAAGATGTTGCATCACCCACTCAGATGATAGGAGATGGGTGTGATCTCGGCATCGGGGAGGAGGAAGGGGGGACTGGCCTGCCGTATCCCTGTCAGTTTTGTGATAAGTCCTTCATTCGCTTGAGCTACCTTAAGAGGCATGAGCAGATCCACAGCGACAAACTGCCTTTCAAATGCACCTACTGTAGCCGGCTTTTTAAACACAAGAGAAGTAGAGACCGTCACATAAAGCTTCATACGGGGGACAAAAAGTATCATTGCCACGAGTGCGAGGCTGCATTCTCTCGCAGCGACCACCTCAAAATTCATCTGAAAACCCACAGCTCCAGCAAACCGTTCAAGTGTACTGTGTGTAAACGTGGGTTTTCATCTACCAGCTCATTGCAGAGTCACATGCAAGCTCATAAAAAGAACAAGGAACATATGGCAAAGTCTGAGAAAGAGGTGAAGAAGGATGATTTTATGTGTGATTACTGTGAAGAGACATTCAGTCAGACTGAAGAACTGGAGAAGCACGTAATGACACGCCACCCACAGCTTTCTGAGAAGGCAGATTTGCAGTGTATTCATTGCCCTGAAGTATTTTCAGATGAAAACTTATTGCTCTCACACATTCATCAAGCCCATGCCAACAAAAAACACAAGTGCCCTATGTGCCCAGAGCAGTTTTCTTCGGTGGAGGAAGTCTATTGCCACTTGGACAGCCACAGACAACCGGATTCCAGCAATCACAGCATCAGCCCTGACCCGGTGCTGGGGAGTGTGGCATCCATGAGTAGCGCGACTCCCGACTCCAGCGCATCGGTGGAGAGAGGTTCCACCCCAGATTCGACCTTAAAGCCTTTGAGAGGGCAAAAGAAAATCAGGTCTGTGGACAGAGAGGAAGGCCAGAATTGGTCTAAAGTTACTTACAGCTGCCCGTACTGCTCAAAGCGTGACTTCAACAGTCTTGCTGTGCTAGAGATCCACCTGAAGACCATCCATGCAGACAAACCTCAGCAAAGCCACACGTGCCAGATCTGCCTTGATTCCATGCCTACGCTGTACAACTTGAATGAACACGTGAGGAAGGTGCACAAAAACCACGCTTATCCCATGATGCAGTTTAGCAACATTTCTGCCTTTCACTGTAACTACTGCCCTGAGATGTTTGCAGATATCAATAGCTTACAGGAACACATCCGTATCACTCACTGTGGCCCAAATGCTACACCTCAAGATGGTAACAACGCTTTCTTCTGTAACCAGTGCTCAATGGGCTTTCTGACTGAAGCAACCCTGACTGAGCATATTCAGCAGACTCACTGCAATGTAGGAAATTCAAAACTGGATTCCCCTGTCATTCAGCCAACACAGTCTTTTATGGAAGTTTATTCATGCCCTTATTGCACAAACTCCCCCATTTTTGGCTCCATCCTGAAGCTTACAAAGCATATTAAAGAAAACCACAAGAACATTCCTCTGGCACACAATAAGAAGTCAAAAGCAGAGCAGAGTCCAGTTTCTTCTGATGTCGAAGTCTCTTCCCCTAAAAGGCAGAGGCTTTCTGCTAGCGTGAACTCGGTGTCTAATGGTGAATATCCATGTAATCAGTGTGATCTAAAGTTCTCAAATTTTGAGAGTTTTCAAACCCATTTAAAGTTGCATTTGGAGTTGCTGTTGAGGAAACAGTCTTGCCCGCAGTGTAAAGAAGACTTTGATTCCCAGGAGTCTCTCCTGCAACATCTCACCGTGCATTACATGACAACGTCAACTCATTATGTATGTGAGAGCTGCGACAAACAGTTTTCTTCAGTGGATGATTTGCAGAAGCATTTGTTGGACATGCATACTTTTGTGTTGTATCACTGCACCCTTTGCCAAGAAGTTTTTGATTCCAAGGTATCTATCCAAGTGCATCTGGCAGTCAAGCACAGCAATGAAAAGAAGATGTATCGTTGCACGGCCTGTAACTGGGATTTTAGGAAGGAGGTGGATCTCCAAATCCACGTGAAGCACAGTCACTTGGGGAATCCATCAAAGTCTCACAAATGCATCTTCTGCGGTGAGACTTTTAGCACAGAGGTAGAGCTGCAGTGCCACATCACAACCCACAGCAAAAAGTACAACTGCAAGTTTTGTAGCAAAGCTTTTCACGCCATCATCTTGCTTGAAAAACACTTGCGGGAAAAACACTGCGTTTTTGATGCTAGCGCTGAAAATGGTACAGCTAACGGCATGACCCCAACAAATAAGAAGACAGAAGGGGCAGATATCCAGAACATGTTAATGAAGAATCCAGATACCTCCAACAGTCACGAGGCCAGCGAGGATGATGTAGATGCTTCTGAGCCCATGTACGGCTGTGACATCTGTGGCGCTGCCTATACTATGGAGGTCCTCTTGCAAAACCATCGCTTGAGAGATCATAACATCAGGCCTGGGGAGGACGACTGTTCTAGGAAGAAAGCGGAGTTCATCAAAGGTAGCCACAAGTGTAATATCTGCTCAAGGACCTTTTTCTCAGAAAATGGCCTGAGAGAGCACATGCAGACCCATCGAGGCCCGGCAAAGCACTACATGTGCCCCATCTGTGGGGAGCGCTTTCCATCGCTCCTGACCCTCACTGAGCACAAAGTCACTCACAGCAAGAGTTTGGATACAGGAACGTGTCGGATCTGCAAAATGCCGCTGCAGAGCGAGGAGGAATTCATTGAACACTGCCAGATGCATCCAGATCTCAGAAACTCCCTCACCGGGTTTCGCTGCGTTGTCTGCATGCAGACGGTCACCTCTACGCTTGAGCTGAAAATTCATGGGACGTTTCATATGCAGAAACTGGCAGGGAACTCTGCGACCTCATCGCCCAATGGCCAGGCCTTGCAAAAACTCTACAAGTGTGCACTGTGCTTGAAAGAGTTCCGGAACAAGCAGGACTTGGTAAAATTAGATGTGAATGGCCTTCCTTATGGCCTTTGTGCTGGATGCATGACCAGGAGCACCAATGGACAGTCTTCAGGCTTGACCCCACAGGAAGTGAACGAGAGACCGTGTGGCAGTCTGAGGTGCCCTGAGTGTAGTGTCAAATTTGAAAGCGCTGAAGACCTGGAGAGTCACATTCAGGTTGACCACCGAGACCTGACGCCTGAGACTAGTGGCCAAAGGAAAGGTACCCAGACGTCGCCTGTTCCCAGGGTGAGTACAACTGAACTTTGAGGAGTTACATGTAGATTTTTAATGTGACTGAGAAGCCGTTTTTAAATCCCGTTTTATAACATTAGTTAAATTAGTTAATAGGAGTAATGCAAGCAGAAAAATTAGATTTTGTGCAGTCTTACAGGCTTGTAGATTCCTAGTAGCAGAGCATTAACTTTGTATCATAAAGCTGCTCTAGATTTACCAGCAGGGAGCTTAGACACATAAGTAGTGCACGTGAGTGGTGAGGATTGAGTTTGTCCATGAATTCTGGTGCTACTGAACTGGCAGATCTGGAAAAACTGGGACATTTCCATGAAAAAGAGCATTTTGAGCTCCCAAAGGTAGAAGATCTGATTTGCCACACTCAGGGAATGACGTGGTTTCTTACCTGGGAAGCAAACTCAAGCAGGAAGATGGAAAAAGTTTTCACCTGAAACCAGTTGCTGTGCTGGAGAGCTTGTTGTCACGTATGTCTGCAAGGGTGAATGCTGTGAGGCTGCTTGGATGGTTGTGTGTATGTGTACATGCCTGTGAGCATGTGTGTGTGATTTTAAAAGGAACTTCATGTCCCTCCTTCAGGAGAAGTAGTTTTCTTAGCAAATCTGGAAATTGCTGTCTACTAACAGGCAGTTTATGTGTCTGAAAAAGAACTGTGCTCTACTTTGGAGTTCACTGATAGCCTGTTATCCCATTTCTTAGCTTACGCAGTGCACGGGAACATGCAGCATCTAAGTAAGGTTTCAGAAGACTGCTCAGGAGATTAATATTGTTTGCAGTTTGTAGTCTTTTAAAATTATTTGTTGACGTTTTGGCTCAAGAATGGGCCAAGTCAGTCCTTCCTCTGTCAGGAACAGATGGAATGAGAAGTAAATTTTGGAAATCTTCTCGGGAGACCAACAGCAGACACATCTGAGTATTGATATCATCTGACATTTTTAATTAAACATGATGGGGTGAGATTTTCAAAAGTATCTAAGGAAATTAGGCACCCAACTCCTAATGAATAATTCCAGCCGTAGATGCCTGTTTATGTCAATCTGCTAATTAAAGCACCCACAAACACATCTTACTGCATTAAAAGAACCTGTAAATACTTCTTGAATACAACATCAGAGGCTCAGGAAGTAAGAAAGGACCCTAAGTATGTCCTGAGGACGCAAACTGTAATGCCTGCAGTAGTGCTATCACAAGCTGAGCCCCGCTGGGACTTGTTAGCTCCGGTTCGATGCTGGGACCATGCAGGGCAGCAGCATCTGGGCAGCCCGGAGCACGGCACTGCCTGCCCTCGGCACTGCTCGACCCAACACCGGTGTTCCAAGCTGCTGATGAAATGCCTCAAAAAGTTCTGTTTCTTTCCTTTCTTTCATTCTATCTTTGTTTCTTTCTTTTTATTTTTCCTTTTCCTTTTGGAGTAGAACAGCTGGATATTGCTCCCCTTGGTCTGTGACTAAGGCTCCTGGTGTATGCACCTAATCCTGCACATTCTGCAGAAGAGTAAGGATTGAAAACATCCCTCCTTCAAACTGATACCTTTTGAGAGTTCAGCTGGGGTCTGACTAGGTCGTTCTGCTTCCTCCTTCTCTGGTCTTTATTGCCTTCTAAATCCTTTCAAACACTTTTATTCTCTTAGGTAGAACTAATTCTCCGTATGACCATGCCTGTAGCCTAAAGTATTGCCTATTCTAGCCTATTGACTGTCAGAAGCAGAATACATTGCCATTTAATGCTCTGATTTCTTGCTTTAACTCTCTCTTTTCAGTGAGAGCTTCCATACTTGTTCCCTCAGGGGAGAGTTTTAAGTTCTCCAATAAGGTAAATGCTTTGAATTTCATCCCATGAGGGCAGATCTTAGTTCCTTTATAAAAGATAATGAAAAATCTGCATTTATGGCAATGGCAAATGGTACCTTCAACAGATGTCTATGGCCTCTGCATATGCTAATATCAGAGATCTTTATGGCATGCATCCCAGGAATAGGTATATTGTTACTAGAAATAATTACTTATCTTACCCTTCATTGTAGATACAAGACCTGAATTCTGATGTCAGTTCATGATGAAACTATTGGTGTTTCATTCAGTTTTCACAGTATAATGAGCACTTTTTATGTCTGCCTAGCTCAGGGGTTTTCAAAGAACCATGTTCTCTTTTAGATGTTGATAAATTCCCATATTTCAGGATTGTTTACTTCATTGGCTTCATAACGAAGCTGTGTAAGATGAATGCAGTATTCTGTCATCTTGTTCGTATGCTGTACGCAAGTAACACACCACCTTAGTAGAACTGTCTAAGAGCTCAAAGCATGTAGAGTGACCTGCAGGTGTCCATGTGAGTCACTTCTTTCCAGTTCTTGGGTCTAGTAGAAATTCAGAAGAAAAAAAGTGAAGATTTAGCCCCATAATGAAATAAGGAAAGAAAATATCTACTAGCTTCTGATTAATAGAAAGTGGTAATATTTCAGAAGGAAAACAGATCCGGAGAAAAAAATCCATTCCTTTTTATTGTTTATGTTTGTTTGTGTGTGCACGTGGATGTAGCACCACAGAGAGGAGTATAAATACTTAGTTGTATTTCATTTGCATTTGCTATCAAAAGGTACCTAGAATTGCTTGGCAGGCGTTTTGTTTTGCTTTAATCCATAAGGAAAAAAAGAGAGAAAACATAACCCTTGAAGATGCCATTGCATCCTCTCTTCCTCACATTTTATATCACAGAGATATAAATGAATTAATCACCTTCCTTTGTAAAACGTCTAAGTAGGATCAATTTGTGATGGTCAAAGAAGATTTCTGGGTGCACAGAGGTTTTGCTTCCTCTGCATGGAAACGTCTGCATCAGAGGACTTGTTACTAGGAGGTTTTAAGCCAAGCCAGTGGTATTTAGTATGGGTTTCACTAAGAGGAATAAATAAAATAGACCTTGGTAGTGAAAGGCAGCTCTTACATCAATTTATGTTTGATTCTTATAGTTCTGCACGAGTTCTTCTGTCTCAGTAGGTCTAAAAGTTTCTTTTATTAGATGAGCATCACCAGTATAGGTACCTTTCTGGTGTCTGGCACATGTATAGCTCAAGACCTTTTCATATTCTATTATGATCACATCAGAAGCAATGCTTTCATTTTTACTGAACACATTTCTGTGCGTAGGAGCTTCAGTTTTGAATACATTTTATTAATTCCTTTTAATGCCTTCTGGAGGAATGTGCCTGTCCTGAGAAATATGACAAATTGTTTAGTACTGAGGTTTCTTATTGTCTCTTCTGATGCTGGAAACAGTCACTTTTCAAGCTACTATTTCTCTTACGCAGATTTATCCTTACTTTGTACCATAATCATCACGAACTATTCTTGTTTAACATTGAAAAGGGCAAATAGTCTGGCTTCAGTTAAATTTCCATCTTGAATGGTGATTCTTTATTTAGCCCACCTAGGTTATTTAGACTGAAGAAGCAAAGGAGGTGGCATAGAAAATCAGAAGAATGAACCCCATTGTGCTCCTTTAACTCAGTTCCTTTTCTCCTGCACTCTTTCTTGGATTCAAATCCTTCTCTTTGTTCTCCCCCCACCCCTTCTCTTCCCTTGTAAATCCACTGAATGGAGGAATATTTTCTTTGTAGAACAGGAAACCATTTCCAGATTTAAAGGAGGACAGTCTGGAAAACCCATGGGAACAATGGTTATTTCAGAAAAGAAACCAGACCCCCCTGTTGTTATTACTGCTATTTTGTGCCAAGATTAGAGTGAAGTGTCTTGACTTAATGGGGATTGAGCTCTCAGTTGAAGGCCTGCTCATCTGGTCTCTTGCCACCTTGAAGCTGTCATCTAGACTGTGAGCTCCTCAGAATCTGTTTTGTTATCATATATAAAGACAGAATAGTAAAAAGAGATAACCACCCCACGACGAGTGTCTGTGAAGTTCTGGTGCTCACAAAAATGGTAGCAGAACGTCAGGTTTTGTGCCACAAATAGCATAGCCTTGGATTAAAACTAATGCCTCTGATTTTCTGAGAACGCAAATCAAATTGTTTTGAGTTCTTTTTTAAAGAGAATTATTAACAAGCCAAAAAAATCAGCTCTCCTGTCTTTTGCATATACATCTGAGTGCTAATCAAGCTATAGTTATTTTGTGGCCTGTATGAAGCTATTTGTTGACCTTAATTTGTATCAAGCAGGGTATGCTATCAAAAGAGCCCTTGCCTCAGTCAAACAACTCTCCCAGGCTTGATGTGGCCCAGGGCAGCCCGAGCTGGTGGGTGGCAACCAGCTCATGGCAGGGGTTTGGAACTGGATGGGCTTTAAGGACCCTTCCAACCCAGTCCATTCTTTGGTTATGTGATGTGTGTATCAGCTGAAGCTAGAGATAATATTCACAGAAGTCTGAAATCTGCTGTCTTCTCTGAGGGGTGGTCACACCAAGTGGAGCGTTTTATGTTTGTGAAATGGTGTGGAGGAGTTGGTGCAGGGTCTGTGGATAAACAAAGACATCCTGTTTCCAGATCTGTTAGTAAGTAGCTTTCAGAAGCTTTCTGCTTTTTAAATCAGTTTAAAAAATGAATCACTTGTTTATGTTTAATAGAAGTTTAAAAGCTTGAATTAGAGTTGAACTGAAACAATCTTTCTTAGCCAGTTACTTAGGGAATCCTCGTAACAGAGATAAGTGTTGAACAAGGCACAAAAGTTAGTCAGCTTTGAAGTTTTGAAGAAGGGAAAGGTTTCGAGCTTTAAATGTGACCACATGAACCATTCACAGCTCAGTCCTGTTTTTCTCTTCTAAGGATTTTTGCGTTCTTTCTTTTTTATTTCCCCTTTAGCTTGTGTATGTCAGTGTGCTTGAGGCTTGAGAATACATGTGTATGTCTGTGTGCTTGCACTCGTCTGCTGCAACGGATTCCCAAGAGACAGTGCTGCAGAAGTCCAGCTGCTTTTCCATTAGCAGCCTTGATTTCAGAATGGATTCCAGGAGGATACTTTCTTGAGCTACCTAGGGATAACTAGCCTATCCAAAGAATTTCCTTTTATATGGTTGGCTGTGTCAGTTTTCAGCCAATGGAGTATATCTTCCTATTATCATGTTAATTGCCCATTGTTATTTTAGCCTAGAAAGCCCTGCCTATGTGCAAACACATACTGTGTATTGAATTCATGGAACGTGCATACCATCCATAGATGGTTGTTGTCGTTATGATATTATAGCATGTTCATTAACCTCCAGCAGGCTAACTTGTTGCCACTGATGACATGGGAAGTAGTTAAGAAGCTCCTGGCAGCACCTAATTTGTTATTTCCTCAGCTGGTGCTCAAGGAAATTGGATCCCATGCTCAGAGGGAATGACAGCACCTCCTCTGTTTAACTCAAAACTTCTTATTTATTACTGCTGTCCTAAAAATGAGATTCTATACCTTGGTGTGGGCTGGAGGCTGTAAGAAAAAGTTATTTTCATCCTACAGTGCACAAAAAATGCCCACAAAGTATTTTGTCTCAAAAATGTAAGGGGATATCATTTACTGAGTTAGGTTCCTCACTGCTAATGGCTTGGGAGTCTTATCCATCTGCCAGCAGAGTCGAGGCATGAGTGGGGTATTTCACATGTGTTCTACTGCCATATAGTCCTGCTGTAGGGCTACACTCGTACCTTAGTGTACAAGCAGCAAAGACAGCCAGCTGCCTGGTGACAAGTGTTGCAGTGGGAGTTATTCTCTAGGAAGAAATAGGAACAAAAGGCCCAATTTTTCTAAATTGCACGTCAAAAGATGTCTGTTAAGATAACCTGTTCCCATGCAGTGACTGAGCGTGTACATTAGACAAAGTGCAGTAGTCCTGCTTTGGGAAATGAGGGTTTTTCCAAGTGTACAAAAGCTTAGCACTAGCATTTATTTTTTTCCTAACTTGGATGCCTATCTTGTCTGTGAGCGTTTTCATTTCTACAAATGGTTTCTTGAATTTTTCACTGTCTTATTGCCCAAGTGCATGCACTGCTGTCAATCTGAGTCCAAACCCCATTCCTCCTATTTGAATAAATGCTTCATGTAATTGCCTCTTCACGCTATCTCCTGATTTCTGCGGCTAAGCCTCCCCAGTATGACTTGGTGGCAGAAAACATTTGCAAGAGATTGTGCTAGAAAACCATTATTTGTGGTAATGCAGTTTTTCCAGGATTTCTGATGGGAAACCAGTGCAAAATGTATTTCTCCTCCTGTCCTTCACTTCCCCAAATAACCATTATGTGTTTTCCTGCTGCTTTCTATAAAGACAGAATTTTTTGAAAAAGTTGATCTTTGGGTGAATGCAGAATTCCTTTTCTCTCACTCAACAGGAGCTGTTACTGTAATGGGTTAAATGGCACGAGCAATCTGATTATGGCCAAAGTACTCAAGCGGAATTTCAAGTACTATCATTTGAAAATGTTTTAAGTTGAAATTAAAGCTGACTAAAAGCAGGCTGTTACATAGAGGTTGCATTTATGGCCCCTAAAAGTCCAGCCAAAGTGGATATCGTGTTGGGGATGGAAGGGCAGAAACGGGCTGAATTGAGGGAAGTTGAAGCACGTAACATGCTACATTTATGATCACACTTGCCTTATGCTACAGTGCAGTTTTCTCTAATCTCTTTTTGGTTATTAAACAGAAAAAGACCTATCAGTGCATCAAGTGCCAGATGACCTTTGAGAATGAGAGAGAGATACAAATCCATGTCGCTAACCATATGATTGGTAAGACATCCTTTAAACTAGGCCACTCATGGGCTGCTTGTTTTTGCTACTCTTTGAAATTCACTATTCTAATAACTTGTTAATATTCATGCTGTAATTTATTTTTTATTTTTTATCTTTCAAGGAAAATGATTTTGATGTAATGATTCTTTACTTCAAAGCTTTTTAAATATGTGGTTGTAAAAGTGTTACTGCTGAGCTTTTTTCCTTATCCTTTTGAGTCCTTGTCTAGCATTTTCATTTATATTAAAATCAAACTTTTGACAGTATCTTCCATTTGATAGCACAAATTTCTCTCTATCCATGTAAAAAGTACTTGCCAGTTGTCAACCACTTAGGAGCAATTATGTTTCAATTTTGTATGTCATGACATTGAATAGATTTAACTGCTAGCATTTTCCCAGCTAAATGTGGTGAATTCCTGAAGAACGCTGTCAAAACAAAACGCTTACGGAGTTATTTCAGTGGTATTTTTTCTCTTTCCAACAATTCTGGACTTCAAAAAGTTCAACTTTTCAGATATAGAAGTGGTTTAAAAAGCAGTGCCTGCCACCTCTGTTACTGTCCTGTCAGAAGAGACTGAAGTAGCGTTATTGTAATGTGATGGGTTGTATTTCAGCTGTAACTGGATGATCTCTTTTCTGATGAATTCAAATAAGTGTTTTTCCTGTCTGTGCAGATGTTAGGAATGTATATGTTGGCCCAAGAGGTCAGTTTACTTTGATGCATAGACCACAAAGGAGTTCCTTACACATGCCACTGTAGGTATATGTTGTATAAGTTCCTTCATAGACCCTACAGCACACTTCGTGTGTCTCATATGTTCATGTGCAGCATTTATCTTCCATAAGCATAGTGGTTTTCCTTCAGTAGTTTTACATTTAGGAAACTGTTCTCCCATCAATGCGTATGTGTAACTCCTATTATCTTTGATTTGAATTATGCATAAATACCATAGAGAGAGAGAGAGAGAGAAATGCAGACTGACAGAGAATTCACCCCCCGCCCCCACCTTAAAAATATACGTGTCAGTCAGAGTAATTTTCATTCTAGAGCCAGGCAGGAGTTTCAAGCCAATGTCAAGCAGGTTAAGATGAAGATATCTAAAAATGTTTGCTTTTGGAGCAGGTGTTAATGTAATCTCTTGTTTGCAAGCTTGAAGAGTGAGATCCTTGTTAATTGGACCACAGTGGTTTCATACAGCTCCCCCCTAGAATTTTTTAGTAGAAGCCTGAAAGAAAGGAGTCCGTAGGCAAGCTTATTGCTTCCAAGTTGTGATACAGTAAATGATCGCTCATCTTTAAATTCATAGCTCATGAAATGTTGAATTAAGGTTCTGCTTGATTTGAGAGAAGAATTTTTCCTCCTCCTGGAAAGAAGTAATTTCTTTACAGTGATTGATGTGTGAAGTTTATCTATTTATATTTCCAAATTAGTGCTGTCTGGAATAATGCATGACAATATATATGTCATGAGAAGTTTCAGGATTACAGGATTGCTATTGGAAAGCAACACTGCTGTAAGTCCAAGGAGGCTGAGCAAAGTGTGGTGCTGTAGTCTGTGAAAACTATACTTGCTGTTTCCTTGAAGCAGTGCATAAGTTCTAATACGTGTTTGGAAAAAGCCTATAATAAAGCGAAGGCATACATGGACTCAGTTCTGCATACCTAGGACACTGCAAATGCCTGAATATGGTAAGAACAACTGATCCTTCCTCTTAGGGATCATGTCTTTGGATCTTTTTACTGAGAGGTGGGCTGAGAACGTTCATGAAGTCATCGCTTCTTATGGTGGCGTTTGGGGAAGAGGGAAGTATAGAAACCTCTGGTGAGGAGCCCTCTTCCTCCTGCTGTGGGGCAGCTCAGCCTGTTCACAGGTGCTTGGACATGGGGCTGCCTGCAAAAGCATGCTGTCGGTGAGTCTCCTTTTGGCATTTGCTCTTTACTGAGGAATGGTGCATTTGGAGGTGAGGTTAGGTGTCACGGTTTCTCTACCAATAAATGCCGTGCAGATTTTTGGTGATAATTTGCGTAGTGCTGTTAGTAACAGTGGAGTGATGGATTGCTTCCTGGGCTTGCTCCTGTGGCCTTTGTTCAAAGCCTGAGAGCCTTAATCCCTTTCACAGGCTGCAAGAGAGACAAGCATGTGCCTTGCTGTTGCTCAGGCTGCCTTATTGATGGTACAGTGTGGAGTGGAAGAGGTTTCCTTGGTGTTAGACCAAGCTTTGTCAGATGGCAGTGAGAGAAAGAAGCTGATTCATCTGTTCTGTAGGACTGTGTCACAGCAGTTACTAACATCACTGTTGTCAGTGCAGGACCTACACCCCGGGATTTGTTTGTGTCACGATCCTGGAGTGAGCATTCAGGTGCACAGGGAGTGGATGGACCCTGCTCTTGGATTGTGCCTGCTAAGGAGCTCGATGAACTTGTTCGTGTCTGTCTGAAATTAAGGTGTCTGCTTTAATATAGTCATTGAAGTGTCGTCTGGGGAAAATGAATGATTGATACCAATCTAAGATAAGAGTTTGAGTAGGATAAGCATTTCCAGGGAGAGGTTTTTATCTCATTTGAATCTGAAGTGAGCGAAGACAATGAAGTTAACCTTGACATGTAGTTTTAGGTAAAAAAAAACACGCTTGGCTTTGATAATCCAAGGCCTCTCAGCTGCACTTTCTTCTCATACTTTGCAAAACACAAAATCAATAGTTGACAGATGTCCTAAACGCTTGCTTACAGTTTCATTCTGCTCAAATGACTGTCAACAAAGGAATCCTCGCTCTGTAGGCGTGATGCCCCCTAAGTAGTGATGTCCATAATGTGATTAAAGATTTCAGTGATTTCTTACATCGTAGTTGTGGAGAGTGCCTCCAGTGCAGTTGGCTGTGCGTCCCTCCTCCACCTCTCAGCTCTTCAGGCTGGAGTCAGAGGCCCTGCTCATAATTCATGGAGGTAGGGGGTTATTTTTTTCAAAGCAATATGCAGGGAATTTCTAGTGCTACTCCCACACACTGCTTTGAAAAATTACCCTTCTGCACTCTGGCCCTTCATATCCTGTGCACAAACACTGAGGCATATTGGGTCCTGCACAGGGTCCCTAGAGAAGGAGCGGGCTGGATCCATCCCTGGAGGAGGTAAATGGTGGATGTTATGTTTCATTTTACACTGGGGCCTGTAGGAGGGCTGGAAGCAGCAGAACAGACTTCTTCAGCTGCAGTTAGACAGAATAGGATCTATTTAGAAATGTTTTCAGCCTGGGGGGCGGGGGGGTGGGCAGGGAGGAGGCTCGGGGTGGAATTTGTAGAGAGTAGAGGTCTTTGAAACATTGCACTGATTGGATCTCCTTTGAAACTTGTCCATGTGCACAGAGAGGGGATCCCCCTTTGAAACATTTACAGGCGCTGGGGAGTCCACTTGGGAGTATATCAAAAACTTTCAGTACTCCTTGCAGCCTCTGTACTTGCTTACCTCCTGTTGCGCTGACCTGGCAATGTTTAAAGCTTCTCCCCCTTATCTCCCCACCTTCCCCTGCCTCTGATGTGCATGCAGTCTCTGTTAGATGCAGGAAGATGGGCGTACGCAGCCGTGGGCTCTATGGGGGGCGGTGCGCAGCCATGGCAGCAGCCAGAAGCATAGAAATCTGTTAATGCAGCTTTTCTCCTGTGGCTTTGGGAGCTGAGGAACTGGAATTCCCTATCTCCTGGCCACTGCTTAGGCCCCAGTATATGTGGGCAAGGGTTGCCAAGGGTCCAGCACCTGCCTCCCTCAGCTTCTCTGGAGCTGGCAGAGGAGAAGCCCCTCTGGCCTGGTGTTTTGCTGATGGGTTTACATGTGTGCTGGTCCCACAGCTGGGCAGGGTTCTGTAGTTCTTGTGTCTCAGGCTGCATACAAAACCTCAGCTCATTGCCCTCTGAGCATGTTGGTGCCATGATGTCAGGAAGCAGGGTGTTCAAATCCATGCTGAGGCTCTGCCCTGCACGAGGAGAGGCTGTGGACATAGCAGTACTTCTGTGCTGTGATTAGAGATGTTGTTTTCTATTTAATGTTCTGAAAGGATGAATGACTCTTGCCACCTTTCTTTCTCCCTTTCTCTGCAAAAGTCTCCTGGCAAATGCACTCAAGAAACTGAACTGCAGCATGGTTAATGCTGGAGCACAGAAACTAATTATTTCTGGCCGTCTTCTAACAGCAGAATGACTTCAGCATCCCCCTGCCTTGTGCTGCAGAGGAGCCCAAGCATCTGTGGCTTCCAGAGAGCTGCCCACAGTCTGCCCAACCCTTTGGGCTCAACTGCTCCTTCCTAGGGGTGCTCCCATCCCTGCACATGTGTGTGCTCTGGGTCAGCGTGGAGGCATGGATGCGGTGGCAGGAGTGGGGCTGGTGGTGGGGGCACAGGCTGGCTACAGGCTGTGGTATGCGCGAGGCAGAGCGGGAGGCCCTGCTGCGTTCTGTGAGGGCCACCTGGGAGCTGAGGGAGCGCTGCAGGGAAAGCTTCCAGGAGTCACACTGAAATTGTTCTGGGGTCTGGTTCCTGGACTGCTGTCCAAATAAATATCTCCTTGTTTGATGTGATGGGGACAGCCGTGTTAAACAACTGCGTTTGGAGGAACGGGGAGAATTTTCTAAGTGCTGCCCCAAGCTGTGGCGTGTTGTACACTGTGTGTAATGGAGGGCTGCAAGTATCTAAATTACCTTTCCTGCCCTTGGAGATCATGTTTCAAGCTCTGGAGTTGCTCTGCCAGAATTAAACACAAAGCAGAGGGATAACATCCATCCACAGTTGTTTTTTTTTTCTTTCAGATGCATACAAGTATTTGAAAAAACCCACCCAAATGCAGGTCTGGTATATTGTATATTTGGTATATTTGTAGGCTTGTTGCTCTTAAGAGCTCTAGTAACTACATGTTTTTGAAAGAAGTAATTGAGAAAGCTGATTTTATGTTCCAGTAATCATTAGGTGATATCAACCAAGATGGAACCAACAGAGAAGGAGCTGAGGTAGTGTTCAAAACCAGACATAGACCCAGATACGCACAGATATGTTTTCTGTTTAAAAATTGAAGCAAACAGTTTCCTTCTGATTTAAGAAATGGTTGTTTTCATAATTCAGATCATACCAGAGTTTCAAATGTACATACTACTATTCAGTGAAAACTGGGGCTGATTTTGGGTGTTTTAAACTCCTGCTTGTCACAGAACACTCTGAGCACGTGTGCATATGAAGAGGATGTACGTAAAGATGGTTTTTGCAGCTCCAGCATTATACATGAGGAAATATTGACCCAGGGCAACCCTGATGAGGATGTGATGCGTTTCCGATTGTGGGGTCTGATCCTTTGGAGCACTTTGTTCCCTCTCCTCCTTGGTTTGGGAGCTGGGAAGGCTAATGCTTCTCAGAATCATTCTCACAATAAAATATCATTTATATGGAGTGTATGTAGTCAATGGAGAGAGAAGGGTGATTTTAATTTTTGTAAAATTCTCTTTTTGGTGTGGTGTTTGTTTGATGTGGCACATGAATTCTAATGGGTTTAAAGTTTAAGGGTGCTATTTGGTATCACCGTTAAGATACTATCATGATGTTGTGTCCTGGGACAGAACTGTTTGATTCTTGAGGGAAGCTCTTCAGGCAGAGCACTCGTGTTAGTTAAAGCATCTGCGTGGTAGCAGTGATGATGACATTGCAAAGCACCGTCTTGGTAGTAGTTTTCAGGCATTAAGGCAAGTAGTAATGTGCCAGATTGTTTTTGAAGCATCAGATGCAAATTATCAACAGGAACATATTTTTGGACTCAACAGCTGAATGTGTGAATTAATTATGGGCACATTAGGAACTCAAAAATATTTTTTTAACTTTGATGTTTGTAAAGCATATTCCTAGTAATTGCTCTTTTAATGCAGAAACGGAAGGTACAGCCTTCATGTATTTACCCAGCGCTTGCTTAAATATCCAAGCCTACATGGACTTGCTTTAATTAGCAGTATGTGCTAGAATTCCGCGTTGCAGGGGCTGGCTGTTGCAAATGACCAGTTTTAGGGAAGGTGAGCTGCAGTGGCAAGCACAGCCTGCAGTCTGCACAGCCCTCCCGTGCCCTGGGCTGGCTGCAGCCTGCAGGGAGCTGCGAGCGGGGCTGGGGCTGGGACTCTGCCCGGTCCCAGACAAAGGCTGTGCTGCTGCCAGCAGGCTCATCCGTCCCTGCTCCAGCTCTGAGCCCAGGGCATCTTCGTTCTGCTCACTGCCTTGAGCTGTAAGCGCTTGTGCAGGTACTTAAATAACATTCTAAGGAGTGTAGTACATAAAAGCTAGAATTGTTCCAATAAAAAACTTACAGTTTTTAACAGTGTAGTTGCACTGAAAGCCAAATTACTATTGTTAAGGAGTGGGAGATGCTCTCTGTAGTACAAACAAATCGGCCCCTAATATAATTCAGCACTTAATTGGTCTCTCACTTTGAAATTGGTTTAATAAATTGTGTATTTACTGTCACTGCCTTCCCAAAGCCTGGAAAATTCATTATCCAAAATTGCAATAATTTTATCCAGCCACACTGTATAGTTGTGGCCTCCTGCAATTGTTATCTATGCATATTTGTTCATAACATTTACTCCATTTCATGACAATGTGTTTTGTTTCACTTGTATATCTGCAAAGAAAGAAGTAGCGTTTCCCTTAATGTATTCATTCACATTTTCCTTTTGCATTTTTCATTTCATTTACAACTTGGTAATAGTAGTTCAGTTTTCACTGACATTTTTATAGCTGCTATGACAACATTCCTGTTTTGCATGATACATGCATAATCGGCTGTGATCCCAGTTTCACATTGCTTTCATTCTTTCTTAACTGTGTTAAGATTCCTTGCAGCCTCCAAATTCAATTTTCATAGGCAGTTGTGATTACACCTGTTTAAACAGTTTCCTGGTCGTTTCATATTTATTCATAGAGGCAGCAGTTGATAAAACACCTTTTCTGCAATCAGCCAGAGCTTTAAGTGTGATTTTTCTTCAGAGTAATCATTAGCAAACACCTCGATCTGTTCGCAGCCTTATCAATATCAGCTGGGCAGTGTGGCCAAAAATGCTGTTCTTCAGTAGACTCTGCCCTCTGTAGCAGTGATTGTCCCAAATGCGTAACTTGTTCTTCATTTTTGTCAATGCCATTAACCTCAAAGACTGCTGTACTTGTGCATTTAATAGTTTGCAGAGATGCTTCCTGCCTGTTTCTCAGATGTTTTGTGTGTGTGGCCTTGTCTCTCCAAGTTCACAAATTTCGTAGCCCTTCTTTGCTAGTCTTGAATGTGGAAAAAAAAATGCAAGTTCTCACCATATGGGATTTCAGTTCTCCCTGCAGATGGCAAAATGACTCCAGTGCTTCCCAGTGGAGAGGTCAGCACCCCTCTGTGTCCTACTTTCCATCAACAAACACCAGAATATTTCTTGGGGGCTGGGGAGCAAACCTTCCCTCATTCCTAGGTGTGGACTTCAGACCTGATAGAAACGATGAGTTAAGGAACTTCTTCCAGTGTGAATTCCAGGTTTTAACATCCCTATCAGCTCTGTCCGAAGGTTAGGATCTGTTTGTAGGAGCTTTCTAACAAATAATAGCAACCTTGTCTGGAGCAAGTAGGTATTACCCCTGCTTCTTCCTTATCTGCCATACAAATCTGTCAGCTTGGGAACTTCAGGTGCCTTTTGGTGGAAGGTAGGTAGTATGAAAAATAAATGAGGAGCAAAGGAAGGAATGGAAAACCCCTATCAGGCTAGCTAGGAATTAGTGTCAGAGTTATAGAATATTCTTTTTACCTCTTTGGGGAAATCTTGACAAGGTTCCAGACCATTTCCAGTCAGGAAAAAGGAAAAATAAAGTTTATCGTATTAGTAAATTGTAAGAAAATTCATTCTCTACTAACAAAATCCTGGATTTCGTTTTCTAAATTCTTTGTTTCTTATCGAGCACTTCTGAGCACCCAACCTAAAGCGTTTATTTTTTCTTCTTCTGTTTATTATGATGAAAGCCCCTGGTTTTGAATTGGGTACTGGCTTACACATGCTGAACCCTAACTCTGCAGTTATCGTACTGAAATGGCTTGCCTGTGTGTTAAGGTCCATATTTGTCCCTCCTGTTACTTGGTTGACTTCAAAGAGAGACAGTTGGCCCATTGCCTTTAATTACAGCTCAAGCTAAACAGCGCCCCTAACCTTGGGGAGAATTTAATCTGGTGTATTAGAACAAGAGATTACAACTGATATTTCTGTTTTTTCCTAGCTGGTAAACAAGTCAAATTGAACACAGGCCTCCCTGTACACTTCTGCTTCTTTGGGTACTCACATGGGTTTTTTTAGTTTTTTTCCCTGCATTTGTAATTGGAAACTTTTCTATGCAGAGGGTCCTTGCAAATTACTCCCATGAAGGAAGCCCGTGTACATTATTTAAATGCTTTTACCTTGTTCAGCATTTTAAGGCTCCCAGCACAGGTAAAGCCTTTGCACAAACAGCCTTTGTTGTTTGCACCAGAAGTGTTTGCTTGCTCGAATATCACATTTTTGTCACGAACTCCTCCTGGTTCAGTCTGTTAGTGAGTTTTGACAGTTCTGGGCCTTTGTAAGTAACAGAATTCTTTAACGGAGCATTTTAACTTTGCACATTCATTCTGTGCCTTTCTGCAAAACAAACTTGTGTAATGAAAAAAGTCAAGAAGTTGCCATTCTTGCAGGAGGCAGCAGCCACTTTGTGGCTGTGTGGTGGGCCTGAGGAGGGTGGTGGGAGCTCGGCCCTGTCTGACTTTCCTGCGGGAATGTTGAGCTTTTAAGAACTGTCAGTGCCGTTGTCTGCCATGTTCAAACAAGAAGTTGAAGTTACGCTTCTTTCTTTGTCAGTTGAAATATTAACCTTTTCCTGGTGAGAAATTATGGGTTTAGAAACCAAAAAACCTTTTTATTTGGACCTACCCCAACAACAAAAAAACCAAACCCACAACTACGTAAGAGTACTGTGGTCTTCAGAAGACCAGAGCTGGCCAGAAAACTTCCCTGTTCATTGTGTTTCCCATAGCTGGTTTCTCCTCCTGGTTGTCTCTGCACTTTGTTTCTGCATTGTCCTGCTGGCAACAACCCATATGTGGGTGGCTGCTGCGTGCTGACCACCTCCTGCTTCCTGTGCAGACAGATCCAGAGTGGAGCTTCCTTCATTTGCTCCTCCTGCATTAATGGAGTCTGGGAAATGGCACTGCGAGAAAGAAGTCCATAGCACACCACTGATGTGCATAAGTCAGTCCATCAGCCAGTCACAGCCTGCTGAACTCCATTTAACGAGGGGTATATTTTATTCTGTATTCACGGGCATGATTTTTAGGATGATTCAACCTAGGCAGATCCATCAGTTTCAAGCTTTGCTCCAGGTAGGGTTTGGGTGTTTTAAAGTAATGACGTCAGCTGGCGCGGTTGGCTTGTCTTCCATTGTGGTGTTTTGCACACATCAGTTATTACACATTGTTGTATGGACAAATATTTCCTAAACCCCATGACTGTGAGTTATATCCAGGAATAAATGTTGGCAACAAAAGTTAAATGATGAAACCTTATGGAATGAATGGTAACTGATTCAAGCTGGTCCGGATATAGATAGTAAAAGCTGAGGGAAGAAAGTAATCTAGTAACAACTTCTCCGTTTTTAATTTTCTAGTTAAGGATTTATTTAACTTTTGACCTTTTGGTTTGGTATTTATGCTTAAAATATAGGATTTGTGAGAGGAAAAAAAAACAACAAAACAACCACTCTACCCATCTAAAATCTCTTACAGTCATTAATGAGCTTCCAAGGAACAGGAAATTTACATTCTGAGATCTGAGTTTCTAGATTAGTTTATACTTACGTATTTCCTTATACTTACATGTTTGAAAACCTGGTGGGAGACAGCTGATATTTTAAGCCAGGCTTTTTCAAGTTATATGTTCTTTGATATAGTTTAGCAAAGAAAATTTAAAAGCCTATACTGCAAAAGCAATCTATAGTTTTTTCTCTGTCTTTTTCTGCAATTACAATAATTACAGTGATATGCTCTGAAGTTTAAATGCAGCCTTTTAAACTTTTTCTTTCATGTCTTAAAAAATTGCATAGTCATGCAGAAATCCAATGCTACAAAAATACCTGAGGTTCCAGGAAAGTTACGTGTGTTATTGGAGTGTTACTAAAAGTAGAGAAAGGTTCTCCTTGTATTTACACTGAAACTCAAGCATTATTTTGATAGTTGTGTTAATTGCGTTAGCCTTCATGGATGTGATTGTTGGGGCATCTGATGTCTGTGTGCCCCTGACAGAGGCACTTGCTGCTGTCGTACTCCTTGTTTCTCAGAGATTTCTGTTCCTAAGTGTTCAGCTTTGAGTGTCAAAGTGTCCACATAGAGTTGACAGACAAGGGGAAACTTGCTATGTATTTTCTGAACAGCCTGTCTGGAAACTGTAACTTGCAGTTGCTTGTAAATGCTTCATTGCTAAGCAGCTCAAGATGGTGAAAGTTAGCAGTTCTGGAGCTCCATGCAGACACTGCTTGTAAACTGTTAACTAGTGCATGGTTTGTGTTTTGTGCACAAGTGGTCCCTGCAATTTAAACGCTGGTGTTCAATTTTAAAGCAGATACATATTTGTCATACAGTGTGGAAGGCCAGATTTGTCTACAAAGGCGTGGGTTGCTTACTTCTGCAACTATGATTTAATGTGGGTTTTTTTCTTATTAATCACTGAAAATATTGGAGTTTGTTTTTCCTTTCAGTGGAAACACCAGTAGACCATAAATGTACAAGGTGTAATTATATCTATCTTGCATCTTTATTCTTGTTTGAACGTGGACTACTGGTAAAGGCCTCTCAAGACCCAAAGAATGGACACTAAATGGCCCAGTCATAGAGGTTCCCCATTTTCCTAAGGCTTAATCTGGGGAAGTGGCTGCCATTTGCAGGCTAGCAATACAGTAAAAGCACATCATTGTACACAACATTTTATTTGGGCAGCTGTATAAAAATGGCAACACACTGTGAAATCCATTAACAGCAAAACATGTTAAATTCAGCAAAATGCATCTCATGTGGAACACTGAATAAGAAATTATAGTCTGAGTTTTACTAGTTGGTTATCAGAGTCTGTCTTGAATGAAGAGAATCAAATTTTTTCCATGCGTCTGCCTATAATAACAGCGAATGCTGTACGCTGGGCTTTGAAACTAGTGTGCACCTGTAAATCTTTGCCCCGGTACTTTTCTGCAAGGTTTTCACATATCTAATCTTCATATCCACTGGGAGCCCTGGTGGCAGTTCTTGCTCAAACAAAGAGCTCCTATTTGCATGCTGGGGCTCACTGGTGCTCACTAGCATTGCTTGAACAATTCAGGAACATTTGCACAAGTAAGCTTAGTGGGATGTAGGAGGAAGAGCTCCAACTGGGAACAGATTGAGTCATCACCTGTAACTGACTGCCAGTGCCAGCGTGGACCTCTGTGTGGACAGCCATGAGTAGGTCCTTTGGCTTTGCTGGGATTCCCTGGGTGGATTTTGTTCTGCATGTGGTAAGATTTTTCAAGATTTCAAGATTTTTTTTCAGCATTTCAAGGTTTTTTTTCAGTAATATTGTTTTTCAAATAGTGTTTAAAAATTCAGAAAATCTCTTGTAAAGTGTTCTGCATTTCCACTGTTCTTGTTTAACTGTGAGATGTTGTTCATCAAGATAGGATGCCATTAAGTATTCCGGTACAGAAAGGAGAAATGAGTTTACTCTTGCTTGGTAGAAAATGAAATAGCCATGTTAACTTTAGCTCTTATCATGAGATTAAAAGTCTAATGGGGAATAGTGTCATTTTCAGTCTTCAAAGCCAGCACCAATGACCTTTTCAGAGTTTTAACTTCAACTGCCTAATGATTTCTCTCCTGGAAAAAGCAGAAAAAGGTCTTTTCCTTGCTGAGAAAGTGAACAAATGGATGGATAAACTTAACTGTGTGTTGGAGCAGGCTAAACCACTTTTGTTCATATTTAACACCGACAGATGGGAGGTGGCTTCCAGGCTGTATTGCTCACGTCACCCCCTGCTCTGCAGGGAGAGCACGAAGCCAAAGAGCCAGGGCAGGAGGGCAGTGTGGGGACAGCCCCTCCTTTGCCTGCACACCCTGGTGCTGGTGGCCCCGGGCAGTGGTTGTGGCTCAGTGTGGTGTGGTGGCTGCAGGCACTGGTGGCCCTGGGCAGCCATATCTGTGCATGCCGCTCACCCCGAGCTGGCTCGATGTTGCTGGGGGCTTGTTTCCTGTCTAGGAACACTGGAATTTCTTGGTGCAGTTCCTGTTTGCGTTTGCACGTTTGTGCTCTTGCTCTTTTGCCAAGCTGGCAGCACACAAGGGTGACTTCCTGCTCAGGGATGTAGAAGTGATCCTGTGATTCTTCCTCTGCAGCCACTGGGAGATAAAAGCCAGGACATCGGGGACTGCAAAGAGGGAGCCAAATTATATTTATAATATTAAAGTGAGTGCATTTGTGGTTTTGCCATTCTCTAGGGTTTTTCATAAGTAGAAAAACATGAATTAGCATTTTCCATTTCCATATATTGACTGGAAAAATAGCCTGCTCTCAATTAAGACCTATAGCTTTTGGGATGTATGCAACAATTTTATAAAATATTTACAGCAAAATTTGCATTTTACATGGCAATACAGTTTTTCTTGTGTTTAGCGGAAAGGACTTAGACGTAACGGAGGAAATTCATCCAGCCCACCGAAAGGGAAATAAATCTAATATTGGTTGTTAGCAGTCGCTCTGAGGAGCGCCCAGTGTGGTCCGTTACCTCCAGCCATCACCCGGGGTCACTTTCCCCAGCAGCTGTCATTCACACCGCTCCCTGTGCAGAGCCATCGCTGCCCCTTTAAAACTGCCTTTGGAAGAGGCTGTGGCTTTGTGCTAGACAGATAAGTAGAACATTTTTTTTCCAAATGTAAATGCGCACTGTAAAGAACATAGCTATTTCCTGGATAATTTGCAGTTGTATATTTTATGTTAATTTCACCGAAAATATTGCACCCCTGCCAGGTTTAGTAGAGGCTCACTGTGATATGAATAATTTCTAGCGAATCATTTTTTTTCTTCATTTAAGATTTGGCACCTTTTTAAGATTTTAATAATAGCAACAAGGAGGAAGATTTAGAACAAGTGAAACATTAGAGCCAAAGAAATTCACATTGAGAGCTAATGTAAAATAGCAAGAATAATTACATGGAAAACAGTTGCCACAGATGTTTTTCCTTGTAATGTAATAACTATTTACTAAACTGTTTATTTTAGGCCCTTGGTTTACAATAAAATATTTATACATGCTCTGCTGTAATAAAAAAATATTGACAAAATACTATAGAGATTTTTAAAAGACAATTAGTATTCCTCTGTCTAAAGGCAGCGTTGCAGCCGCAGCCAGCCCTGCCCCTCTCTGTGGCAGCAGGGCAGCAGCATCCCGGGGGCTGAGTGCTCACAGAGGCCACGGGCTTGTGCAAACTGCTGGTAAATGGCTGGGGAACATGAAAGCTGATGCTACAGGCTGAGGAAGCACACTTTTCCTCTTTGTTTCAATGAGGAAAACCTGATTTCATCCTGAAATTGTATATAATAAAGGTATGTCTTGTGGCTGCATTAGGAGTGAGTTTGAAGTTCAAGGTATGAGAATCCTGAATCAAAAAGTGTATGCTCTTGTATTCAGGCACATGTAGAAGAAAGTTTTATTTTCAGATGTCTATTGTGTTCTGTTATAAAATCTTAACATAAAGTAGTATCCCATCAAGAACTCTGTGCCTCTCCCTGATTGCTGCATAATGACAGATTTTAGGTTTTTTCCAGAATTAGGTGTACATCTTTTAGGGCTACCTTTTGCTTTAGCACTGCACTGCTGGCACACAGCAATTTTAATAAGAGGCCTCCAGGTAAAAAGACAAGATATCTGTAGTTTTATGAACACAGGCCCTGCTGCCTGTTTGCATTTGAGTAACCACCACGATAGAGGAAGGTCTGCAGTGTGAGTGAAGGCCACACAGCTGGATCTGGATGCCCAGCGCTGGGAAGCAGGAAGGTTTCAGTACCTAGCTCTGAATCCATATCTAGCAGTGCAGGCTCTACTTTCAGGAAGACAAGTCCCTTGAGTTTCCATGCAAAGCGCATTGTGAGCTTTATCATTACAGAAGGAACAGGGTAGCAGCCTTGAGAAATGACTGAAAAAATGAATTTAAAATATATGTATGAACCTCTTTTCCTAATGAAACTCATAATTCTTACTGGTTTAACAATTGGTGGCATTGATGATGTAGATTTTCATCATGCTTGGTTACAGCATTCAAGAAAGGGGCAGAGCAGAAAACTGCAAGCTTGAGAACTAAAACTGAACAAAAGAGGGAGCTAAGAAATCTCAAATGTTCAGGTTTAAGGCAGAATTATCATGGTTACCAGATGCCTTTTGTTGGAAACAGACTTTCTGCAGGGTTGACTCGTACACAGAAGCCAGCTAGTGTGAGAGCTCCGTGAGCCTCGTACCATGCCATGCACAACCACCATGTGCCTTTCCCAGCGTTTGCCCTTGAGGAATCTAGCTGCAGGAGTTTTTTGATCATTAAAATTTGGCTGTTCCTATGAAAGTCTGGATAATTTAATATCAAGCTTACAATAAGAAAATAAATGGTGTAATACGTACAATGTTGTCTGTAAATTAAACAAAGTTTGGACCTGGGCTCATTGCCTTGTGCTGCCTTCCTGCCTGTGAAGCATTGATACAGGCGGAACACTGCCAGGCCATGCAGTTCCTTCAGTACAGCGCCTTTTGAGTCATCAGTTGAGTCCAAAGCTAGCATTAAGGAAAACAAAGGAATTTGTGCTTGGAAATCAGCTGTGCTCGGCACAGGCAGTATTTTTTTTTTTTCAAGGACCGTTATTGTGTAAGCTAATGATTTTGTTTTTAAGTTATATTCTCAGGGGCATGGACATCCAGAATAATCAAGGATGTACTTTTACTGCCGATCCTGTGCAACGTTAGGTCTCTGGTGGAGAAACCGGGCCGGTTGCAGCACTTGAGCTTTGGATTAACCCCTGCTTAGTAACTTGACTTCCTGGTGCTGAATAGATTTCTAGATTGATACGTGTTACCTGTGTGTAAATTAGTTCAAGTGACAGTAAATTAGTCGGTTCCTTTCCCTTGTGCCTTTTAGGCCTTTTAGTGTTTATCATAGTCAAAGCCATTATCTCTGCAAGCAGTTTTGGAAATAAAGTACATCATCTGCTGTGGTTCTGCCCTCCCCAGACAAGCCTGGCTCACCTGGTGGCCCCCAGCTGTGGCAGAGCAGCATCTTGTCCTGCCCTGGTGACATCGCTGCCTGGTGTCCCTGGGACCCAAGAGGAGTCCTCTGTGGGTATGTAGAGCAGGAGGGTGGGATGGGATGTCCAGTGTGTGGCTCTGAGGGAAGGAGAGCATGTGTCACAGGTTTGAAACATTTTCTTGTTTCTCTGCGGAGAGGAGTTTAGAAATTTTCCACTAAAATTGGTACTTCTGCATAGAAGAGTAATGTATTAAGAGAGGCAAGTGAATGAGCAGGGCAAGACAGAGGATGCCTGTGAAGGGAGTTCTTTCTGCCCTTTTGAAGTACACGTGGTATGAGTTAGAGCACAGAACCTTTCAAATATTCTCAAAAAAGCTTCACCTAGTGTCCCTACCATACCTTGCATATAAGGAAACAACTGCAGAAAGCGTTATTTTTATAAAGTGTTGGCTGTTAGTGTCTTGGACTGGGTCGGGGAATGAGTTCAGAAGAGCAGATTCTGCTGAAGAATGTCTCCAATTTTCCCTTGGAACTGCACTTCTAGGGTTTTTGAAGGTTTACGTATTAAACAGTTCAGATTTTCATTTTAGCTTTTCATTTGCTGCTTGGGATTTTTATTAATTTAGCAGCATTCATTTAAGTAAGTTGATCCTGCTCTTTATATCATTTCCAGCTTGAAATATTAGTTCAGAGATAAGCTTTGTTATTAAATGCTTAATCTTGAACACTTGTCTTATTTGGTAAGAATTATCTTTGAGAAGTAGGTAAAGAGAAGCTGACGGCTGTGGTTTTCAGGCTGCTGTAACTGGAGTAGCCCAAGTCCTGGTTTTACAAAGGTTGGCATCCCTTCAGTTTGCCATCGCAGCAGCTGGACTTCATTAAGTGCTGGTGTTAATTACTGGGAGATCGCTGGTTCAGTATGCATGCAGCAGCACTTGGGGTGACATGCTAAAGAAGGGTCACCTTGACATGGAAGCTTACAAAAAAAAAGGAAAAAGAGCCGGGCTGTCGCTAATTTTGTAACTGCTTTTAGTGCAAACCGACTCTGAGAGCAGCACAGCGAGCACTACCACATGGTCACAAGGAATGTTTTAATTGCTCCTGCCATTGAGTGGTCTGGGAAGGAATGTATGCGCAGTGCTGGCTATCTTGCCTCGTAAGAAAGGAAGATGTGAATGTCATATTTTCTGTGTGTGGTATGAAAGAGAAAGGAAATTCTTTTTTAAATTCTCCAGAGTTTTCAAGCCATGTGCAGTATAGTTTGAAGAGAAATTATTAATAATTTCATACACCGTAAATAGCATTCAGTGGAGAAAACCTGTTAAGGGTTTGTATCCAAGGGAGAATGTTTAGGGGATGGATGTCATGGGGAGGAACATAAACCTTGATGTGTCCTGCAGCCAGCAGTGCTGGGGTGGTGTGGGCACACAGCTGTCAGCCAGCCCCTGTAGAGAAGTGCTGCTTGTAGCCATGCTGTGTGCCTCGCTGGGCCGGGCTGGGGGGTGGGTGCAAGGACATTGGTGGAGAATTAGGTTATTGCATTTCCTCCTTAATTCTTCATCAGGGCTGCCGCCTCTATTTTCTGCAGAAAAATCAATGCATTCTGATTCTGTAATTTCCCATGGTGCCTCGCTGGGCACGCGGCGTGCCATGGGAGGTGACATATCCGGTCATGGCAGCTTGAACTCTTTTTTCCAGTGAAAGAATTCATTGGAATTTCACAACCTTTGCGTGCTTTTGTGAAAACACTCATTTGTGTTTGCGCCAACCCGCTAATGGCGGATGCCGGGGCTCACGAATCCCACCTACATTCGGTGCTCGTTATGGCATGGAATGTGCCGTTAATAATGCATCTGTGAAACTCAGCTGCGAGGGAGCCAAGTAATTATCCCACCGTAGCGTTCCCTGCTTCAGTGTCATCACAACTGGGGCTTCATTAAAAGTCCTAACAGTAGAGATGTTGTGTGGTGCAGCCTGTATATATATTTTTTCATTTAAATTATCAGCAATGCCATGGCTCAGAGGTAATTTGACTTTTTGAAACCGTGGAGCCCCTGTGAATTTCCTTCCTCCTCTCCCTCTCGCTGCCGCACCAGCTGATCAGCCCCAGAAGAACAAAAGGTTTATCTGAAGCTATGAAGCATATATTCACCAGCTTCTGGCGTCTAGATAAAGAAAAAAAATCAAAGTACTCCATTGAACATGTTAATACTGAGCAAAATGCACACAGCCAGACACTAAACCTTTACAGGGATTTGGGCATTTGAAAAGTGATACTCTGATCAGGTCTTGAGTTACTTTCCTTAGCATAAAGTCGAGCAGCGTCATAAAATAATATAGGTTTTTAAATAAATGGAAAGCTTAACATTTCCCCCCCCTTCTGTTTCACCTCTTTGTCTGGTTTCTGTCAGGCTGGCAGTAACAAAATCTTGGGTAGAGGTTTGCTGTAATGAAAGTATTTTCCCTTTTTGATACCATACTCCTCCAACAGAAAATACAGTGTACCACTAGCACAGAAAAAAACGGGCATGAAGAACAAAAGCATCTGTGCCTCCTTACAGATCTCTGAGGGACTTTGGGATGCTTCTAAAAATTATTACTCTGGTAACTCATTCCTCCTTGTTATTTTTCACTGCCGCCGGCTTTCCTTTTCCTCATCATGCTCCTGGTTGGGCTGTGAGAGGCGCCTTCCCAGTGACACTGGGGTGCGTGCAGTGTTTGCAACACCAGCTGAGTTGTCCTGGTGCTGGGCACCCAGCGGCTGTCCTGTGTGGGTAGGGGTGGCTGGGGTTTCCCTCAGACCTCTGCATCACGGTGCTGGAGGATTACAGGACTTTTCACCTATGCGCGTCAGCCTCTGTCCTGGTGAGACAGGTGGTGCTGCTCAGCTGGAGCTGCTCTTACTGGGTCTGTCCCCTGACTCTTCCATTGGCTTGAGCATGGGATGTGCTTCTTGCTGTTGCTGAGGCTGAAGGTGTGCATGGTACCCACAGGCAGAAGCTGCCTCTCTCCCTGCTTCTCCAAGCTATTGCTTTTCAGATGTTATTCCTCATCAAAGAAGCAGCTTTGTTTCAGTGTGCATTTATCTTTGAGGTTATGAAGAGCTGCCCAAAAAGCAGGGCCTTCCCAGGTACTGGTTATCACAACAATTAAATTACTTTGAACCCAAGCAGTATTATTTAGAAATTCTGTTACCAGCTGGAATCTGCAACCCATTAATGAGTAAAGCGGTTTGGCTCCTCTAGGTTAATTGTTTCATGCCTCAACTCAGAATTTTGATCAATTTACAAAGCTCATTGGAAAAGGTACTTAGTGAAAACACAGAAGGGTCATCCACCAGATCCTGCAGAAGGTCTGGTAGGGCTGTTTCTTGTAGCTGAGCTTTTTTTCTTACTCTGCTACAAAACATAACTGATAATGAAGCTGAATATGATGAATTCCCATTTATTTATTTAGAAGAGATTTTGTTTGCTGTGTACCAGTCTCAATATTAAGTGAAATTGGAGTTGGAGAAGCCATAACTTTGCAGGAACTGCTTGCTCCAGAAGTTCTTTTTCCTGAAGGGGAAGAGATCTTGTTCTCCCACCAAAGGGGTGCACATACAGGGGCATGCTCTGGTTTGCAGCCTAAGGAAAGCAGCTGCAGGAGCTGAGCTGCTCCCCAGCTGCCAGCTCCAGGCTGGCAGTACCGCCTGTCTTCAGGTTGTGCTGGCCCCAGGCCATCCTGCCAGGAGTTTTCTGCTGGGTAAGTGCTGTGTGCGCCACCATTTTACTTTGGAAGCCTTGCTGTCCCCTCACCCCTGCAGCCCAGCATCTAGTTAGATTTATTATTTATGGAAGAAAGGGGAGGGGTGAGGAGGCATCCGTCAGAGTAACCCTGTTAAGATGCTTGCTTCTGCAGTAACTGCCTGGCCTGTCGTTAGTTAAAACAAAGTGCTTCGGTTATGCCGTGCTATTAAGGACTTTGGAGTAAGGAAAAGGGGAAAAAATGATCCCCAAACCCCGACTTCACATTGCAGCCTCCTCAAGGGATTATGCCAGAATGTCCCTAATTCGGTTTTCCCAGTTTAGAGCTGAAAATAGCGAGGAAAAGAAGTGTTTGAATATTGTGCTATGAAGGGAACAGTCCTGCAGTGAAGCAGTTGTGATATTAGAGCAGATCTCCTAAGAGATCCCCTGGCTCCCGTGTACTGATCGGAGTGGCACATTCCCAGACAGCTGGTCGCTCAGCATGGGCTGTGCATGCAGCTAGGAAGCTGGCACACTGGCGAAGAACAGGTAATGCTCTAATTTCCCCTGTGCAGATGCGGCCAGGAATATCTTAATTTATTGGTGTGCTGGCATGCAAGAGGGAATGCTGGCTGTGCAGTCTTGCATAACTATTAGCAAAAAATAGAGCTGATAGGGGCTTGACTTTTACTAAACTGGGTTTGAAATAATCATTGCCTTTTGTTGTGTTTGGAAGGGCTTGAACAATTCTTAATTATTTAATTATAGATATGCAAGTAATACATTGGGAATGGTCCTGCTATTCCAGTGAAACTGAGCATATGAAAATGTTTAGTTACAGTAGTAAAAAGGCAGTAATTAAATAGCGGTGTCATTTGTATGGTGCAGCAACCATGTATCAGAAATTCATCCAGCCAGATACTTGGTCTGTGCAAAGTTTGCTGCTTGTAAATTATTGTGTACACCACAACAGGCCGTGGCTGAGCAGTACTTACCATTACCATTAGTTACCATTTCTTTCTTCTGTTAGATCAGCCCAGCCTCTCAACAACTTTGCTGACTGTTTTTTCTGAGCTGTGTGTCTGTGTACATGGTACGCTTCCGGTGACAGACACCTTATAATTATCCCATATAAGCATTCATTGTATTTGTATTATTAATTTTGTTTGGACTATTACATTTGATAGATTAGGCATTATATAGTTCTTTTTATGCTTGAAATTGAACTGCCTTTGAACATTCAGACAGCTAATTGCTAGTAATTTGTGTTACTAACAAGCAGCAGAACGCTAGCATAACATTAGACTCAACAGCCAGTTAACAAATTTGCCGATTCAGGTTTCCAAGCTTTCCTTTCTGTGATAGTGGATTTCTTTATCTCACGTGAATAAATGGAGTGGATTTTAAAATTCTGCCCATTAAAACATGTGGTACAGTGCCGTCCTCTACTCTCACTTGAATTGGTCTCGAAACCTGAATTACTCCAGTTAATTTTAAACCCTTTTAACAGAGATTTTTCTTAATTATGCTAGTGAAACAGAGAACCTGTCTGTATTTATAGACCTGGGAAGTTATTTAGTACAGGATGATTTTCAGGTTGTTTTACCTGCTACCCAGTATGCATTTCCAACAGTCACAAACAATGGGTGCTCCTTGCCAACGAGCACTGAAATGTTGCAGATGATCTTTGAATGAGGAGGTGCCCTCAAAGCTTTTCCTTTTCAAAGTGTTCACGTTGAAATGCAGACATTTGCTTTGATAGGTGTTTGTTTTGTGAATGGGGCTTAGATAGGTTGCACAAAGGTATTAAGGCACATACCTGTCTGCAGTAATTTGATGTCAGTGCTATATGATCACTACAAAATAAGGCTTTGGCCTTACTTTCTTCTGGAGGATCTGTCAGAGGTTTCTAGCGGGCTGCCATGAGGCTTTTCAGAAGAGCTCATTCATGAACAAACCCTGCTCCCTTTGAGGTCCACAGCAGTTTTATTATTGAGTTTAACATTACAACAATTGAGTGCATTTGAAAATCTCACTCCAAATTAGTTAGTCAACCTTGCTAAAATTGTTGTCCTCTGTGTTATTTCTCAGGAGCCCCTTGTCAAGCCAACACTGCCAAGCCACTATTTCCTGAGATAATATCTTAATGCTTTGGGTTAAAAAAAAAAAAGGTGGAGAGATTGCTATTTGTGTCTATTAGCAGGAGGTATTTCAGACCACATTTAGGACAAGGAAAATGTGTATGATCGTTAAAGATACACGGAGACTCCTTTAGAAAGATGAAAAATTCTGACCCAGGGAAAGTTCAGGTTTGGTATAGTAGTGAGAATGTTTCATGGTTGCCTATCTTCCAAGCGCTCTAAATTAAATGGCCTTCTCTATGCCTTTGTGGTTTGACTTCGAGCCTTTGGAGCAGAGATCTAATATTTAGTGCAGGATGGGTGGAAGAGAGCACTCATTTAAACAGGTGAATGACTGAGCCAGGAGATGTATTTAAGCAAATTTGTTTCCCTCGGGTCGTGCTTGTTTGCAAGAACGAAGACCCTGGATGTGTGTGGTGCTGTCTGCCCTCAGTTCCCAGTGAGCTGCTGTTGAAATCCTGCAGTGGGAGCTGCTGAGGAATGAGGGGCTTTGCACCAGGTTCCTTGCTCACACCTTTCTGTAGGAGCTGCAGCCTGCAAACCAAACCTGCCTCAGTGCTGGCCTGCTTGTGTCATCTCTCACATTCAGTGAATTTCAATAACCAGACATTTAAAATGAAAAGGTGATGACAAACTGTGTCAATGAATGAAAACCAATTGTTTATAACACTCGATTATGGCTCTGGAAATATTACTGCAAGCCTTCTCCTGGTGACATGTCACATTTAGATCAAAAACTCTATGTGGCAGTTCACATTTTTTAAGCTGGGTGCAAGCGTGCCAGATTCTATTTCGATTGAGCGGCTGGCATTCAGAAAGCCACATTTAATAGGATCGAAAGAAAAGAAATGTTACTTTTCATCACACAAGACAACAAAGAGAACCCAGGAAACGAAAATATTATTTCGTTTGAACAAATTACAGTAAGACTCTCAGGGGCTCTTTCAGGGAGTAGATGAGGAAAAGCACTTAAATATCATTCCATCAAACTAAATTTTTAACTACAATTTTTTACAGATAAAATGTGTTGGGAGGATTCAAAGAAGATTAGAGCTCACCTAAGAAACAGTATTCAAATTTGAACAGCTAATGGAAGCCTGCAAAAACTGTTAATGTCTATATCTTTCCTCCAAGGGACCTAGATTTCAGTATTCTTATAAAAACACATTGAGCTGATTTCATTTCTGTGTCTCCACAGACTTGATTCTTGTAATTTCAGTAAGTGTTATAAATGTCATTTTAAGTATTATAATGCTAATCCCTACTGACAATAAGGTTCTAAAGCTCAGCTTCCATTACTAAGGTAATGTTTACCTCAGATAGCATATAATTGTTTGCTTTTTTCACAGTAAATTCTCTGTTCCCACCTGCTTAATCAGCCATGGAAAAGAGAGAAGACTTTCGTACTGTTTAATGTTCTTGTGATTACATTAGAGTATCGTGTAAACCCACATCAGTGGATCTTGGGAAACACAGGCTTTTTTTTGTTGGTCCACAGTTCTAAAGGCAAAGTATTTTGAGCGATGGTCCTTGCAATCACATGAATCATTTATTAATATAAATATCACGGATATGGTATAAATCTTCTCTGCTCCTGAACTCTCAGGACACTTCTTCATTGCATGAGTCAGAATCAGCAAGGACTTCCCAGTGCCTCACTGTAGTTCAAATAATGCACCATATTCTAGTCACAAGCAGCCTATTCTCTGCTCTCAACAGGAGGAGACCAACACATACTTTCCATATGAGCTTTCTGCTGCATCACATCAACCTAAACAATGCTTTGCTATGCTTTATGAAATCTAAAAACTTCTAATGTTCTGCAGAGGGCTCAGATCGTTGTTGGCTCAAGGATAACGTTTGACTGGTCATTTTTTTTTTTTTGCCAGAAGTCATGTGAAGTCACCAGTTAAGTTGTGAAGGAAACTGTTGTCATTCAGCAACAGCAAAGAACATGTTGAGTAGTATTCCATCAGGAGCTGGCCTTGGGCGGCAGCAGCAGAACCATGGGAGCCGTGGGGACACTGCTTAGCACAGGGCTGCAGGTGGGAAGTGATGGGCACAGTTTGGTGCAGCGGTGCTTACACGGGGAGCTGCAATTCTTCAGGGCAGCCACTGTGCTGAGAGCTTCTGTGTGGCTTTGTATAAATTTTGGGGTGGCAGTGAACTGATCTTGGCAACTCAGTCCATTGTGAATGGTCCTCGAACAGGGCCAAAACCGCATCCCTGAACCTCTCCCTGAAGTCAGTCAGTTACCTCAAACTCTACCATGTAGACTTGTTGCCAGCTTTCCAGTTCTTAATGTTAGTTATACCTCGGTCCAGCTGGTGTTTTTGTAGAATTTTTTACTTGACTGAATTCCACAATGCACTTATGGATGAGCTAAAAATAAGAGCTTCATGGGCACAATAGCGTATCGTTTCACCGGCAATGGGAATGCCTACAAGGGGCTGATGTCAAGCAATTTACGTTTATTAAATAATGTAGCTGAATACATTTTTACTTTGGACAAACAGCACTGAAGTCCACAGGAGTTTTGCCTGTAAAATGGTATCATATCGTGAGATCATTAGTGGAGGAACAGATGTGAAGCTGGAAGCTCAAATACAATCTTGGTGAGAGGACTACTTCAGGGTTTCAGATCATTGCAGTGCTTGGGGGTTTGCAAGGACCACAGGACATGCACAGTCCTCATGGCCTTGATATTTACAGCCCTCAAGCCTGTGCTGCTGCCTGCTTGCAGCAAGGCTAGGGAGTGTGGGTGGTGAGCTGGCTGCTGAATAACATAGTGTGTGTGTCGGCTGCTTTGGGGCTGTGAAGTCCAACTTAGCCATGCCAAGTCTGAGCCATGGGCCTTGTCCCAACTGGTGCATCATCTTGACTGTTTTCAGGGTTTGAACTCTGGACTAAGCCATTATCTGTCCTTACTTAAATATAGATGTGAATGAGTACTTGCAGCTTCCTGTGGTTTTGTAACTCTGTGTGTTACAATTGGCACAGGGTTGGAGAGTGTGTGCTGTGCTGGGCTTGCGGGAAGCTGAGGAGCAGCGGCGGTGCTCTGGGGGTTGCCAGGTCCTTCCAGTCGTGGGCACTTCATGCTTCCTTGTTGCTGCAGCCCTCCTGCTATACAGGAACACAGATCTGCATTTCTTAAAAAACTAGATTAATATTTTAGTGGTAGATGGTTTATTTTGACGAGTTCTGAAATGAAGTCGATCTTGGCTTTTCAAAAGGGAAGTGATTGGCCCTAAAGATTCTGCTTTCTCGTGAACAAAAGGCCTGTGATTTTATTTTTCTTCACATGATCTCTATGAGGGGTCATTTTAAGGATGCGTGAGGCACACTTAGAGAAGACAGGAGCAGGGTTTTTTCTCCAGTAAAATATTCAGCGAGCGCTCTTTGTCTCTCCCTCAGAACATTGCGGGATCCAGGAGCATTAGGTGAGCCACAGATACCAAACCGGGGGGAAAAAAAAGAAACAATCTGTATTTTCTGCTCATCTGTGGAGTGAGGATAACACAGGCCCAGAAGCACACATTGTGAAGCAATTTCAGTCGTGGCTGAGTACCTGTTTTTCCCTGGAGCACAGGCTGTAAAACCCTTAAAACCCTGTTTTCTATTTCCTTAATATTCTCGTTTTGAAGATATCATTGTGATGAAGAAAGGAAGATGGATGTCCTTTTTAGATCTCTGCTCCCTGTTTATAATTAGGAGATCAGGGCCTCTTGAAGCAGGAGAACTGTGCTCTAGGTTTTTCTACCTATTTGTAATGCAAAGATAAATATTTCATCTAGAGACAATGAGATGTGAAGACGGTAGTTTATATTTTAATGTGTTACACCCAGTGTAAACCTGGAGTAGCTCTAGCATTGAGAAGTCCGCGCTGTTAGTCTGTATCTGAGATGGGAATCTGGCCCACTCTCCGCAACAGACTGCGAAGAGCTTTTTGCCTTTAAATCTATCACATTTAAATTACATGGGGCCACAACGTGTCACCTACATCCTTGACTATTTTAATACAAAAATATGGTTTAAATCTCCCTGGATTTGCTGATCATCCTGGGATTTCTAAAGTTACCATTAGGCTGTAAGAGATAATGAATAGCAATGAAGAAAAGGTCTATATTCAATTTTTCTGTATTAGCATTAAAATAAATAATTTGACTGTGGTGTGTTCTGGGCTGAGCAGCGTGTTACCAGCAGGGATCTCAGTGTGCAAAGGCATTGCCTCAGACAGCAACTCAGAAGCACGTCCACTGGACCCCAGCTTGTGAACTGAGAGCCGGTGGCTGGGGTAATGCTGTCTGATGGCGTTTTTGTTTGTTTGTTTTATTGCACCTTGACTGTTTGAATTCTTTCCTAAAGCATAAGGAAGCCTACCATCAAATAGCGCTGAAGACAAATGAGAGAGATTTGGCTCTCTTAGTGGGTCATCTCCCGGGTGAGCTGTGCGCGGGCAGGGGACGGCAGCTCCATCTGCGAGGCCAGCGCTCCTGCTCCTCCATCTGCCGGCTGGACAGCGGCCTCGGCTCACTGCACGGCAGACGAAGCACACGCACGCAGATTTTTCCAGACCAACCGAAGTGGATTTGCCTAACCACCAAATGGCTCGCTCGGTGAGCAGGAGGGGGCAGGCGGCAGATCTATAGCCTGGGTGACCGTGGATAATTCATGCAGCAACCCAGTGCCTTGCTTAACTCAGCTGTAAAATCAAGCAAAAATAGCACATTGGGTACTGTGCAGCACTCGGCTCGGCCAGCCGTGCTCTGCGGGCAGTGCAGAACACGAATGGCTGCAACCGGGGCACTGCTGAGTTCTCTGCCACTGCCTCCACTGAGCAGGGTTTCAGAGTTGTTCCCTGAAATAATAAGCTCCTCCTAAAATATATTTAAAAATCTATTTTTCCCAAGATTGTAGCTAGATATTTGCAGATGTGAGAGAGGATAAAATCTGCTCCCATCAGAGACTGGAAGAGGTTACTCAGGCTAGGGCTTCATTTGGAGAGCTGTTGAGATGATGTTCTGGCTTCCTGCACAGGCCCCCCCACCATAGATTAATGGCTTGCCGTGCTGCTTGTGACCTCCAGGGTGGGTGTAAGGAACTGTGGTGTGAGGTATGGTGGACAAAGCCTAGTGTACATATGTGGGCAGGGTCTGGACAAGGTGTGCAGAGGGAGGAGAAATGGATAAACTCATCACTGGCTGTCATTAAAATATTGGGAGTAAACATTTGGTCAAAGACAATAGCAGTGGTATGAAAAGAGATGATAAAAAGTAGGAAATAGGAAGAAAACTTTTCTGAATGAATATCCTGTTTACTGAGTATAAATCACAGCCCTGTTTCCATGTTCAGTCACTTCTTACTCTCGAGTTCGTGTGGAAAAGTTAACTTGGCAGCTAAGCACTGCTTTGGACTTCCCTTTGAGTTATTTTACAGAGCAAGAAATGGTTCATTTGTGAACGTGGTAAAAAAGGAAATTAACGCTTGTCATAAAAAACCTTTTTTTTCTTGGGAGTGTTAAAAGCAAGCAAACCCCCAGTGATCTTAAATAATTTGCGTAAGTACACTTAGCACGTTTGCTTTCTTGGGAGTGCTGATTGGGTACCAGTGTATCAGTCCCTTTTTGGAGTAAAAGAAAGCTAATGAGAGGTAGGATGGCACCTTCACAATAATGCCCTGGTCTGCTTCCCTTGGTGGTGTGCTCGGCACCCTGACACCCACATTGCTAATAGGGTCACTTAGAACATGGTGAGGTGGGAGCGGTAAATGGCACGCATTAGGACAGCCTAATCGCCTAAATGCAGCTATTAGTAAGTTTAGCTAGAAGCTTTTAGAAGAATCCTCGCAGCTCGTCTGCTGGCATGTTTTGAAGGGAGTTTAGTTATGAGACTATTAAAATGTTATTTTGATAATTAAGCCCACAGCTGTTGTGCGGGCGCTGGGGGCAGGAGCGGGGGAGCAGCAGTGCAGCACAGTGCCGGTGCGGGCAGCAAGCAGGGCACAGCCGCATCTTCCCTGCCTGCTGCCCAGGGAAGGCACGAGGCTGGGAGCTGTGCTGCAAGCTGTGCTCAGAGCTGCTGGTTCCTGCAGTGTGGGCTGCCGTGGGTGGCAGGGAGAGTAACCTGACTTTGAGAAGTGTGGGGTTATTTGCCTTTCAGAGAAAGCGTGGCTGTGGGGCTGAGGCTCAGCGCTGTGGGCACTGACGCTGCTCGGTCTCACCGTCAGTCCTGACCCTCACAAATGTTTAAGTGGGTCATTGCTTTCAGCAGTGAAAAAAACTTCCGTGTGAATATATAAATTTTTGCACGCATATGGATTATGTTTACATCTTGTATATACTGCCACAGAGTGAAATATATATCGTGCTATATGGATAGATAAATAGTTTATCCCTTCTCTCCTCTTCGGAGTTAAAATTAGGATGATTTACAGTGTTTATCTATATTGAGCAGGGCATAATTGTCCAAATTAAGGCTGTCCATCAGGACAACTGGTAAATTCAATCTCTTGTCTGTATATGTCAGTGGTAACCTTTCCACAATTGCTCCTCTACTCGTGCTGCAATGTCAGCTGTGGTCCCCTGTTGACTCCCTGCCTGCACATGCTCTCTGAATACAGAATCAGAAAATGGTACATGGGATTTTATAGAGTAAACCACATAAACAGAATGTAAAATGGGGGAAATTAGCCTTTTGATGAAAAGGGGAATGAAACCCAAGTGCAGCTCCTGCCCCCTGAGTCAAAAACCATTGCACTTGTATAATCTTTTCAACTTTTCTGCCATCTTGTGCTTTCCATCATCGCAAATGTTCCTTCAGCAGCATCTGTCTTATTTTTCAGTTAGTACTTCCCTAGGAGGGACAACTTGTAGAATGCATAGATAACATCAAATGTCATAGAATCATAGAATCATAGAATCATAGAATTACTCAGGTTGGAAAAGACCTTGAAGATCATCAAGTCCAACCGCAGCCTAACCAGTAGCCTATCTCTTAAAAAAACAACCACAAAACAATACCACAACAACAAACCTCTGCTAAATCATATCCCTGAGTACCACATCCAAGCGGCTCTTAAACACATCCAGGGATGGCGATTCAACCACCTCCTTGGGGAGCCCATTCCAGTACCTAACCACCCTTTCTGTAAAGAAGTTCTTTCTAATATCCAACCTAAACTTGCCCTGGCGCAACTTGAGGCCATTTCCCCTCGTCCTGTCACAAGTCAGTAGTGAGAAGAGACCTGCCCCACTCTCACTGTAAGAACCTTTCAGGTACTGGAAGACAGCAATAAGGTCTCCCCTCAGCCTCCTCTTCCTCAGACTAAACAGCCCCAGCTTCCTTAGTCTCTCCTCATAGGGCTGATTCTCCAAGCCCTTAACAAGCCTCGTTGCCCTTCTCTGGACCTGCTCCAGTACCTCCATGTCCTTCTTGTGCTGAGGTGCCCAAAACTGGACACAGTACTCGAGGTGAGGCCTCACCAATGCTGAGTACAGGGGCAGGATGACTTCCTTAGTCCTGCTCACCACACCATTCCTGATACAAGCCAGGATGCCATTGGCCCTCTTGGCCACCTGGGCACACTGCTGGCTCATATTCAGCCGACTGTCCATCAGCACACCAAGGTCCCTTTCCATCTGGGAGCTTTCCAGCCACACCTCCCCAAGCCTGTAGGATTGCCTGGGGTTGTTATGACCAAAATGCAGGACCCGACACTTGGCCCTGTTGAAACTCATTCCATTAACCTTGGACAGGGGGGGGATTCGAACCCGGGCCCTCCAGTGCCGCAGGCAGCAGCTTAAACCACTGCGCCACTGGGGGCACAATGTCAATCTAAAGTTGATTATTTCAAAGCTCTGATTTTAATTTTGTGTATAATTTCAGCTGCTGTCAGTGTTGGTCTTTATTGACACCCTAATCATAGTTGGGTTATTTAAAATAGTTTAGAAATTACAACAAAATAAAGGAGGCATCCCTTTACAGTCCTGTTGAAACAGACAGGTGTAGCTTCACCTTCCTGGGAGGTCCCCACTGAAAATGAGTGGTAGCTCCTGAGAAGGACTCACATTAGAAACTGTTCTGTAATCAGAGTGTACGCACTGAATGCCGTTGAGCATGTCTGTGTTTGGTATCTTCAGACAGCACTGTAAGCATCCTCCCTGCTGTGTGTAGCACAGAGGCTGGGTGCAGCACGTGGAGGTGTGGAGCCGTGCTGGGTTTGGATGGTCTGCAGAAGGTGATGGAGTGCCTTGTGTGGGCACCTGCCAGCTGTGGTGGTATTGTCAGGGCGGGTGGCCTGACCTTGCTGTGTCTCACACTGGTTTCATGCAGGTTGGATTTCATCCATTTCATTGGGATTATTGTTGCTGAAGATGGGCTGCAGTGGAATATGATGCGAGTCCTAAGGAGGTGGAGCTGGAACCTAGTGCTAAGGCATTCAGTTGTGGTCAAGGTGTTGGTCTAGCAAAAAGTTGTTGCACTTTCAAAGTTCAGGAGAATCTAAACTTGGAATGCATGAGGCAGATTGAATCCAGGAAAGGATTACTGGGTGGGATGGCAGCAGAGATAGAGCCAGGGACAGTGAGATGGTCCTGCTGTGAGCACCTTGGTCCTGCCAGGGACTGTAGGCCTAAGATGCAAGGAGAGCAAGGCAAAAGGAAAGGCAATAGTTAAGGCAGGAGATGGTTGCAGCCTGAGTCGGGGATTTCACAGGCGAGACAAAGTGGGAAGGGTAGATTTGTGTTGAGGAATAAGAGAGACTTAACACCACAATAGTATGTTATTACAAGTCTGTTGAACTTGTTTTTGCTGTAGGGTGTTTTGATTCCTGAAAAGCAAATTAATTACATTGTAACTCTGAAATCTTGGCTTTCTTACCACTTGAAAAAGGTTACTCTTCCCTTGTGGCTATTTCTTATTACCACCTTGTGATTACGAGGTATTCAGCACACAGAAGTCAGGTGCTTTGGAGATTACACAAGTTATTAGCCTATCTACTTACCTCTAGGAATTTACAAGGGTGTTTATGTCTTCCCCTGCTCAACCTATGTAACAAGGAGCATCATTTGACAATGGAGAGGAGACCCATCTTCATAGAGACCAGGCCAAAACATCACCACCTGGCAGCCTTGCAAAGAGACATCTTCACACACATGGGCCAGGTGCAGCTGTGCTGTGCTGCATCACCAAGACAGGTACTCACTGCTCTTAGTTCTGTTGCTGTCATTCCAAGTTAGAAGAGACGTAAATGAGAGTTGAGCCCAGAAAAGAAGTATTTAGAATTCTGGCAAAAAGGACTGTAGGTTAGCAATGGTATTGGGACAGGAGACCAGAAGGTAATAAGTGTTGTTGAGAGAAGAGTATTCTCATTAGAAGATCTATTTCTGTACCACTTTCTTCTTTAAAAGAATCAAATGTCCTCTAGGCAACACTTTGAAAGTGCCCTTTCGTTTTTTCCAGTTGCTGTAATTAGAAGGCATTCGTTCAGTACCTAAGTTAAGGATCACCTTCCTCCACGGTAATTACAGGCTGGGGCTGCCAAGTGCTCAGGTCTTGGTGACTGCTGATGTTTGAGGAGGAGTCCTGGTCAGAATTGCTCAAAGAGCCGACAGGCACTTTTGAAGCACTCACTCAGGTAGCAAATGTTGGTTATATATTTCCCTGTTTAAGGGTAGTGGTTACAAGGCTTTCTTCTGGAAGGGATCTCGTGGTATCATGGAATAGCTGGTAGCAGTTCATTTTGTTGAATAACTCGTCCTATTTCCTATGTCAATAGATGCACTACTGCCATTGTGATTTTCTTGCTGGTTTGTTTGTCTGTAGAGAGCCGAGCTGTTGGGTTGAGTCCCCCCACCTGGTGATGCACCAAGGCCATGCCTGAGCCCTGACTGCAGGTGCTGTCTGCCTGCGCAGGAAGCAGTGCTGCCCCAGGGCCTGGCTCAGTGCAGTCCCCAGGGCTGCTCCTGCAGCAAGGGCGTGGGAGGACACCTCCGGCACAGAAATGTCCCCGAATCTATTTCGGCACCTAGAGACCTGCAGGGATCTGGCACAGGCCCAGCTCCTGCACTGCCTATGTCTCCTGTGCTAAGGCACTGTCCATTCCCAGCTTATTTATGTGTATAGAAATGACATTCTGGGAAAGCAAGACTGGCTCTACCGTGCTTTAGGAAGGAATTCTAATGCCATTACATTACACCTCTTTTGTAGGGGAGTGCAAATGGCTTGTCCTCAAATCTCAAGAAATCTCAAGGTTTTCTTCTCTCAGATGTCTGGTTGTGGTGATGCCTTGAGCAGACGTCACTGGTTACCTGTTTTATTTGCATTTCTGAAAGCACAGTCCTGCAGACTGCTGGCTGAGCTTGGACAAAGCTACATTTGTGTAATGAAAGATGACCCACGGTAAAGAAGATGTTGAGGAAGGATCTTCTCTCCAGTTTGCTGCAAGATTTGCAATGAGACATTTCCATCTTTAATCCTTCCTTCGCAGCTGTGAGATACAAGATTACAATTTAGCTCAGAGATTTTTCTCCTTTTCTCTTTTCTTTCTCTACTTAGGGTGTGCAGTTTCCAAGAATCAGTTGTTAGGTTTAAAGAATTGAAGGTAATTTTCATTCCCAGCAAAAGAGTTCCAAAATTCTGATGCCTTCTCTGCGCTAGAGCAGAATAATGGGAGGCTGGTGGAACTGTCGCGTTGCCATTAGCTTCACTGCTCGGTAGCTGCACATCAGCACAGTAATCATTTTCAGATTTACAAGCATTAAATATTTTAATTTAATGCCTTGGCTCTCTTGTAATTCATGCACTTAATTATATGATAATTACTCAAATGAAAGAGATACAGCTGCTGCTGTATCAATTCTTCTAGGAATCTGAGATTTTGGAATTGGCCTTTGATTTCAGCTTACTTTTTCTGGCCCTTTTAAAAAGCTGGTGGGCACATAAAGGCTTTTTTTTGGTGTGTGTTTGTTTGGCTGTGTGGAACAGAGGTGAATTCTAGGCAGTGTTACTTTCCTCGCTTCCTTCATCAGAGTGCACAGTACATTTGGCAGCTGGGGGACTGGGCACTGCGCTGGCTGCTTTTACTGCTCCTGGTGGATTACAGTCATTAGAACTGAGGAGCTTCGGCAACGCTTCCGCAGCACGGGACCCTGCCCCAGTGCAGATGGCACGGAAGGAAGTGCGCTGTAGGAAGGAGGTGTGTGTTTGTGTACACGTGTGCAGAGCTGCAGAGAATTTAATGCCTTTGTAATGGGCCACTTGGTCAGTCTGCAAGCACCGCACAATGAAATCACACAATAAATTAAAGTCAAGTATAAAGGTTCGACCAGGCCAAATAGACCACCAGCTGGAACAAAAGGATTTGGCACAAAGGCAAACCCAAGTGACCTCAGCAGAGAAGGGCAATTAACACACAGAGCGAGGAAGAAAAGAAGTTAGCAAATACAAAAAAAGCAAAGTTAGTGCGAGAAGGGGCCCCTCGTGTCCCTGGAGGAGAGCGCTGCCAAGATGAGTGGGGAGCAGGCAGCTGCCAGCCCGCAGCCCTGGCACCAAAGGCAGGAACAGAGCTCCTTACAGGCACAGGCAGCCCCACGCTCCTGGTGCTGGCCTCCCAGGCTGCAGGAGCCCTGTGCTTACAGAATGGCACAGCAATGGGCTTCCTCCTAGGAGTAACAGTAACTGTTAGATATGGAACAGATCTTCGCTTTTTACTGTTTTGTTTTTGTTGTCTATCTCCTGTGCTTGATGAGGGTGGTAGGTTAGCATGGGAGCGCTCTTCAAATAGGCTTGTGAAAGTCTCCATTAAGTTAGCTGCAGTTGAAATTCCTTAAGCTTTTTGGAAGCTGCCCCATGTGTGTGCAGCTCACTGTAGGACAGTGGCACAGCATCCCCATGAGCCTCCAGCAGTGGCATGGAGCTGCTGGTTCTCTGCACACAGGCTGAAATCCTGCTGTGCTGGACCTTGAGCAGTGCAGGAGCGTGAGCAGCTGTGGTACCCTGGTCTGGCAGAGCAGGAGCTGCATTGGCTTTGCTTGCACCAGAGCAGCGAGCTGCTTTTGGGCAGCCACCACAGTAAAGTTTTGTGAAAACATGTTGCAGCCATGCTTAGGGTTTTTGTTAGTGGTGGTTGTTGACATGTGAGATTATGCTTAATCCCTCAGGGACTCAGGATATTTTGTAAGAGTTGTAAGTGTAAATATTTGGCAATAGTTTTGTATCCGTCCTCTCCAAGTCCCGCTGGAGCGGATGACGCTGAGTTACTGTATGTGGGTAGTTTCTGCTGATGGCAGTAGCAGATTTAACACTACTGCACAGTTCCATTTTACTTGGTGAGTATTTAAAGTTTGTTTTGCATGTGTGAAGTAACTGCTTTTCACCATATTTTCATGGAAGAGGATAGCGTGTTTATTCAGTTTCCTAAAAACTGTAAACAAGAGGCTAATTAGAGGCAAGTCTCTATGAAAAATACGCAGAGATGTTTTTAATTGCTAAAGCATCTAGTGTAGAGCTGGAATATTTATTTTCCCAACTCATACTCCAACTGTCAGACTTGCAACCAAGCTAAATCCATTCCAACAGTTACTGGAAATCGGTGTTTGAACTTGTGAACTCAGGAAGACTGTGCATCTGCTTGGAGAGCTCAGCCTTGCCCTCCCCGGCCTGCCGACGGCTGTCTCCAGCGTTCCTCCAGCTCTCCAGAGAGCTTGGTGGCTGCGCTCTCAGTTCCTGCCTGAACGCGCGTTGCACCAAAAGGGTTACAAAATTTTAAACCTTGTGTATGCAGACAATTTTCAGCTAGCTTACAGCAGCTGCGGAGTCGTGCTGATAGATTAAAAGCAGCTCCCAGCCCCAGAATGAAGTACATTAGAGCTCCCGCTGAGCCGAGCTGGGGTGAGGCCTACACAGCTGTCATTTAGGCCAAGTTTCCAACTGAAAACTGAAGAAAAGGATGTAACTTAAAGAAAAGTTGTATTTTAAAATGAGACATCTGGTTATTAATCAAATGTGGGCAGGAGTTAGTTGTGCAGAAGGTTTTTGCTTCAGAGGTCTGGCTTTGAAGGTAGGGGGGTGACTTTCAAGGTCCACAAAGGAGCATGGCTGGGCAGAGGCTGTTACTTGCTGGTGCTGTCAAAACAATCCTTTTTTTCCTGTATTGTCTCTTACTCTCTGCTAAAGTGATGCACGTCTGAGCGATCCACTCATGCAACTTCCTTGTGCTGACACTGAGCTCAAAGCGTAGCCCTGCCATGGGGAGCACGCCCATGTAAATCTGCAGTTAGTGTGGAGACATTTGGAAGAACAGCAGTCTTTGTGGCCTGTATTCCCCGGCTGTATAGAGGGAGAGGCAGCCCCCACTTCCTAGGTGGGTTTCAGGAACCCCCATGAGCCCACCATCTCTCCCAGCCCTCCAGTGGGAGGCTTTGCGCTGCAGGTCTCAGCTCCTACTACTTGCCACAGGACTGCCATTGTTGGGCCACGTTCTGGCCCAGGAGCATAAATGATCCTGTACCTCTCTGTTGTCTTCTGCAAGCCAAGAGCTGTCGTGTCCTTGGTACATGCTGGCTTTCAAGTGGTTTTTCAATTCTTAATGCAGGGGGTCATTCATGAAAAAGTGAGCAAAGAATATGAATTAATTATATCACATACTTCGGCTTCTGAGGACTTTTGTACCCATTTTTCATCTATTTTACCTGTATGGTTGCAACCGATCTGCCCCTCTTATTTGCAGTTAACTGAATGTTTGTCTCAGGGTATCACCCACATGCACCAAAACCAGATTTGTCCCTAGTCTACTTAAAATAAAATATTCAAAAATATTTGTTTAAAATACTGACTTATGTCTGTATATACTGTGTGGCATGAATAATTTGTTGGAGTTCAGATGCCACAGTGTTTCAGTTCTTATCAGAAATGTATGATATGAATTTGAAAGCATGCCCTCTTGCTTGCTTTCTCATGTATAGTGCATAATGAATTTCCTGCTTGGCAGAAAGGGAAGGCTCATAGTGGGAAGTAGAGTATACCACCAGGGTTTATCATGATACCATTGAAAACAATATGACAACTCTTGGTTACTAAAGTAACAGTCTCATTTGGGAAAGGACTGCAGAATAAAGAACTTGATTTCTTTGGTTAAAGAATAGCTATTAGTATTTAATTAGGTTGATATCATAGGTGCCTGTCATTATTTATGCAAAGCTATCCGGCATTTTTCAGCACCGTCCTGTATTAGTCAGTGTACATAAGCCTATTTCATCATAGTATCATATTTCTTAAGTAAACTGGGTGTATGGGAAATCGGTAATCACAGCCTGAACCTCTGATTAATCAGCTGAGGCAAGTGTCAGGTCAGCTGTGGGAGCACAGGTGAGAGTGATGTAGATGTGCTCCCGGAAGGGGTAGAGCCTGACTCCACCTCCTCTAGACCTCATTTAAGGGCTGACCACCACTAGGGCAGCATCTCTTGGAGGTTGCTCCCTGGTGGAGGTTCCCTCAGCATTTCCCAGTGAAGGCATCCATATTGGTGAGTTTTTCCTCATAAATAACATTTTGAATATCTGTTACCATCTTTGTATCATTCCACCTTACACTGGGGATAGCATGTTACAAGTAAGTGTTCATAATGGTATGGTAAAGCTAGTAAGGTTTGGTTTTGGCTCATACTTTGAGAGTTGATGTTCTAGCAGTAGATGGACCAAATGAGTGATCTTCAAGAATGCTCAAAGCAGAAGTAGCAATTTTCTTTGGAAACTTAGATTTGAGGTTTGACACATGGATTCATTCTAACTGGAGCTGTTCTAAACATATGTATTTCTGAGATGATGCTTCCCTGTTTCCTTTTATTCAGTATTATGTATTCATGCTGACAGTAGTGAGAGAAGGTTTTTACTTGTGTGATAAAGTTAATGCAAAGTCAGTAATCATGTCTAAAGTATAGAGGAAGTAACTCAAAAAGAAAGCCTTCTACTTGGCTATTGCTGTGAATTACTAAACAGTGGAAAATTAGAGATGTATGTATTGAGCTTCCTGTTCTGTGTGGAAGGAGTGATACCTCAGTCTTCTCTTGCTTTGGTGGGCACAGGGCATGTATGTGCTCTTGGCCTAACACAGAGTCAAATAAACCACCTTTACCAGCCCCTGCAAAACTCCTGGAACAGCAAGACATCTAGCTGCTTGTAAAACAAGGTTAGTAAGAGTCCAGCGCTGGAAAGTAAAGCAGATAAAGCACTTATAAAAAGTTGAATATCAGAATTTATGAAGAGTTAAATATTGAGCATTATTTTCTACTTGTGATTTTGAAACCAGTGTGATGAACATTCTTAGTTAATGTAATGGCAACAAATGCATGCCTTACAGAATTCTTTGATAGGAAAGTTAAATTACATACAGTGCAGCTAAACGCTTTAACTTCCAGAAACTCCGAGTATATTGCAACTAGTGGAAATGAAGCTTGATTTTGTTCTAATGCCCTTCCAGAAAGGAGCGCTGTACAGTATTATCAGCAATTTTAAGCAAACAAGAAGAAATCCTAACACAAATATTTAGCTTCTTAGCAGCTGTTACTTGAAACAATAGCTTGAGTTCTTCTGAATTTTCCTCACTCAGTTTAGGAATGGTACACTGTAATCTGTATCAGTGTGCGATAACTTGTTTCTACCATAGAATGCTTCCTACATAAACCTTGGTAGGTGAATGAGTTGGTGTGCAAACAGAATTAATATGTTTTTGAGAGGTTCAGAATATTTGTTCTGGTCTGATCTCATCTGAGCACGTGAAGGGCAGTATGTATACAGAATAGTATATATTTACATTTTTAGAGGCTTGCATCAATTTTTATAGGTTAAGATAGCAGTTCTACATGTGCTAACATGCAGAAGCATTCTCTGCTTGTGAAAGGCTTTATTTTCATTAAGTTATGAATGCAGAAGAATGGCTGTCAGGTTTTTTCACATTAGCTCGGCTGGTTTATCTTAAGCATACTCAGTAGACTTGCCTCAGTTTTTCTCAAGCTATTGTTCTTTTTTACACCGCGTTTGCACACTGCAGTGCATCTAGGGAATTTCAGCAGTCGGAATATACATGAAAAGAGACCCGCTCTACTTTCATAAGGTCCCTGGATGAATTGGACGAAACCTCAAGGCCCCATGGTGGAGCCAGAGCCGCATTCATATTCCTTGCCATCACCACACATATGATAGCATGAGGCCCAGACCAATCGAAAACTTGACAGTAAGCCTTTTGATTTTGCGGGGAAGCCTTCATCAAGCTGAGAGAGGGAAGGGAATATAGCCCAAACTGGACTTCATACTGTGGCAAGTTTGAAATCCCAGCCCAACCACAGAGCTGCTTGATTGGAATAGTTGGAAACTGTGTCCAGGAATTCTGCATCAAGAACTTGGCTCTCAGCGACTTCTCCCTTTCTAAAAGAGAATTCACCATGCGGGTCACTTAGGAGCCTTATTTGCTCTCAGAATTGTAAATATGTAAGTTCTCATAATGCACAGGTACAGTGCTCGCTGTATGGTATCTGCTGCTGCACCTTCTTGTTTTGTGGCTGTTTTTGTGCCTCAGCCTCTTGGGTAAAGCTGCCATGCTGTGACACCATGCTCTGGGCTGTTTGCTTATTCGGTCCTTATTTTGTGTGAAAAATGGAGAAGAATCAAAGCATCCCCTTCTTCACATTGTAAGTTAGCATCAGCTAACTTCCCCTTTAAATGTAACTGTGCTTGACCATGCCTTATAGGTGTGTTATGAAATTGATCTCAGCTGATGTGTACGATTTCAGCTCTATTTCAGAATTACCATTGAATTCAATGATGATGTGGCATCGAGCGGTGCCATCAGTTGCTATTGTTCTGGCTCATCCTTTCCAGCTCACGTGGCCAGGCAGTGGCACGTGTCGATAGCCACATGCTCTCCTGGCCATGTGCTTGGGTCTGCACTAGAGGAGCTCAGTGCTTCCTCCCTGGGAGATCTGTGCTGTGCCCCAAGATGCTGCATCTTAAACTTGATGAGGTGCTGACTCTTGGTGTCTGTGCAGAGGTATTTTTTATCCTTTGTTACCTCTGGAATTATGATCCAATTATGCTTTAAAGCATCCCTCAGTCAGACAGAACTCTTGTTGACTTTCATGAGAGTTTGTCTAATTAAAAGGTGAGTTGGGAGTGCAGAACAGATAAATACCAGAAGCGTGCAAAAAGTGGTAAACTGATAGATTTGTGCTTTGTGTCAGAGGGTCATCCCTCTAATACAGTTTCCTGATTGCGATGGGAGACACTTTTCCCATGGAGTGGCCCACGCTTCCCTCTCCAGTGCATGGTGCCGTTTATAGACTGCAATTCCTTATGGCTGTGGAGCAGCTCAAAACATTGAAGTTTTCTTGTGGCATGTAGACAGGAGTGCTGCTGCTCAAGAACACCTTTTCCTGCAGGAGGCCCTGCTGCAGCAGGATGTTCTCCTCAGGAAGGCAGGAGGAGGCTGGAGGAGCTCATAGGTCACCCTGTGCTCTCCTCCTGGGCATGCCAGGCTCACAGCACCCCTGTTCCCCCCCACTGCAGGATGGAGGCAGAGTGTGCCTACAGCAGATCCCTTCCTGTGCCCTGCTAAGGCTCCATCACATTGGCTTTCCAGCAGCATTTCCGCAGCCAGCACCTTGGGTTTGCTACGTTAGGTTATTTCTTAATACCACCACAGTATACAGTTCATTTTATCTGGAAAATTTTGAAGTGGGCTTGCAAGGTTCGACCAGGTCATTCTTGAACGTGGAAAGTAATGATGGATAAATGTAAGGAGGAATCTAACCCAAAACTTGCAAGTCTAATTTGTAGAGCATTCAAATATTTTTATAGTTTTCAGAATTATCTCCAAGAAACCCCAAATTTGAGACTACAGAGTTGAGCCAAAGTCTACAGCTTTACTGCATGCCTGCGTTAAATGGGAATATGTGAAGATTGCATATTATAAAGCTGCAGGCAAGGTCACAGATCGGTATCTTTGAGCTGTATGAAATGGATGCAGAGCATGGCCATCCTGGGCTCAGTGTATATCCAAACATGATGCAGAGAGAAGAGCTCTGGGAGGCTGCCATCGGGAGCTCTGGGTGCCCCATGATCTCACCATGGGAGAACAGGGCTCCCTGGGAGGGGCACCCAGCAGCTCCTGTTCAGCACTGGGGTGCTCGGTGCCATCAGCTCCAGCTGTTCCTACTGCACTGCCCCCAGGCACATCAAAGAAACCAGTGAAACAGGAGAATCCCATATTATGAAGCGGTGATGATTATGACAAATACACACTTTGTGATTAAATAATACACAGCAGGAAAAAATAACCACGTCATGCACTGAGCAACGCTTAAGACTTCTAAAGCAGCAATAGGTGCAGGCTATAACATTTAAAGACTTGCTTGAAATGCCAGGAAATGAATATAAATGACCATACTCTATAGTGTCTTGATACGGCGATGCCAGCCAATGAAGATGTAGGATTAGATCTGGCTATTTTATAACAGGCTAATGAATATTTTATCTCGTGGCCATGTTCCTTTTACATTAAGTTTTAGTCCAAGCCCAACACACCTTTAATCAAGCAAAAGTTTAAATTCATTAATTTTTTAAACAGCTGATATGGTCTATTTGCCCGTCTGCCTGGGTATGTGAGAGGAGAGGGACTCACTTCTCCCTGTGCTGCCTTCCCCTTTTCCTTCGCCTCTCCAGCATTTTTGGATTTACGCCTTTGTTTTTCGAGAACCTTGTCCCATTGAGAAAAAAAATATCCAAATACAGTGCCATTTTGTTTGCTTTGCTGAAGGCGCAGACCTGGAGAATCAGTGCTGTGCATAAGCTGTCTGACCCTGCAGTTTCTCTTACCAGGGGCTCATTTGTATGCAGAGGGGATTAGTCAGAATTTACTGTAGCTTCGCCCTGGGGAGCTGTGAACTCCCTAGGAATATGCTCTGACGAAAGCGTGCAGTTGGTAAGATTAGAACAAACCCTTCTGCTACAGAAAGTGCCTTGGTCACTCACTAGGCCTCCAACATTGAAATCATTTTCATTTATAACCTTTTTGATCATTCAACCTCAAAGAAGGCTTGGCTTTTATGACAGCTTGCACCAAAATTGCCCAATTATTTGGGGAGGGGGGGGCAGGGAGAGGAGGAGGGAGGGAGAATCTGAAAACAGTCAGATGTGAGAGACAGGGCACTTGATCTGTGCTCATGGCTTTTTCTTCCCTTCTCCTACCAATATTTTTACAGCTGTTGACATATATTGAGTTACATGTGGCTGTGCCATATCCCCGTGGTATAATTTCAAAGATCTGTTCACCATAAAGTGTGCTGTTCTCAAGTAAATGACTCTGACTTCAAGAAAGCACAGTAGTTTAAATGTTACTATAAATACAGGAGCTAAGACATTTTAATTATAATTTTTGAGTTATACAGTGCTCTGTATGTACTCTAGGCATTTACAAAGGAATTGGGATGCACTCAGGTTACTGTGCTCTCTTGTGGATAAGGCAGTAACTGCAAGCAGATAATTTTGCTGATCTCCTTATTGATGTGCATTTCCACAGTGTTTATTGACAGTGAGCATCTGAGGTTGGGGAGTTTAGCTCTGAGAGCTCAAGAAGAGAGAAAAAGAGATGATTCAGGAAAACAAAACAAAAACCAACCAACAAACTCAGATTCAAGAGGAATTTTTGCTGTGGGATATCTTAGAAATATTACTTTTATCCGGACGTTTTGTAACTTTGGTTAGGAGATATTAGCACAGCTATTGTCTTTTAATACACTTCCAACTCGCATCTGGTAACTGTGGCAGATTGAGAATTCAGCACTAACAGATCTGTCAGATTTTTTGAGAACATCCCAGGGTGTGAGTCCAGTGCTGTGTTTTTTGCATCGATGTAGGGCTGTTCGCTTTAGTGCAGCTATTGAGTTTGTTCTGATGAAAGGAGGAAGAAAATCATTCTGGAAGTGGGTGCTGCAGTCTCAGGAACGAATAGGTGCGGGCAATGGGGGAAGCACAGCTGAGCAGCAGTGAGTGCCAGAATGCTGATCTGATTTTCAGCTGTCCTTGGATTGATGGTGCACCTTTTTCTTTTCTTTTTTTCCTCTCTTTTTTTTTTTTTTTTTTTTTTTTTTTTTTTTTACCTTGAAAGCAAAACACACAAAAAAAGCTTTGATAAGATTTTGTCTTGTAGGTCAGTACTGGTTACATATTGTAAAGGTTTATGCCCTGGGAGAGGAGAACTGATCCTTTGCATTTGGGCTTGAAGCATACAGTGAGTGGTGAATATACGCTTGACCGATTTTGTAGTACTGTAACATCAGACTTTGGAGACTTCTGCAATTGAGATCTAACAAATCAAGTATCAATAGGGCTCCCTATATGAATTTGTCTTCCTGCAGTACCTGTGACAGAGCCATTGTAATGGAGATTTCAGCTACCTCTGCTGTGACTACTGCAGTGAAAGCAGCTCCTCTAAGTGCCTGCAGGGCCTGAACCAAGATTCTCTGGAATTGGTTTAAAGAAAAAAAAAAAAAGAAAAATTATCTTTTGAAGACTGAAACCAATTTTGGATCTAGTCTCTCCTGCCGGCTCGGACACCCTTCATTGCTGATTGTGTGCTTTTGGTCATGCAGTCTACTAATCTACATAAATTAATAAATGATATGCCTAATAAATAGCACACATGCAGCATGCCATGCCTGGCTGTTGCCCTGAAGGGCTGCTGCAGCTTCTAGTGGCATTCCCTGCAACCTGGGCCAGGAATGCTGCTGAAGGCAGGGGACTTGGGCATTGCAGAAGAGCTTGGTACCATCACTGGCAGATCCTCCTTGGCTGTTAAAAGGTGGCCCTGTGTCATTCAGCCAGGGAACTCGATATACTTGCCTTTAAATCAGTTTTGAAGTCTAAGCAGGACTGAAAGCCTTGTGCCTCCATCCGAGCTAGATCTCCTGACCTTTCCAGACCACTGTTTTGAGCAGCAGTAGCAAAGCATGTGGGCTGTCTGGGCTGTAGGGAGGTACTGAGAGCATAAGACTGACTCTTGATGTCTTACTGGATTTGGACTGAAAACGTTGTGTGCTTCCTTTGCTTGTAATGTCCTCCTTTGTGAGTCAAACCCAGCCTTTGTGCAGTGCAAATTGTGCAGGACGGAGTGCCAGAGGAAGATCTCTCTCCCTCTGAGTGCTGCTACATATTCTTGCATAAGAGAGCAACACCATCTCCAGCTTCTTGCAGCTTGTTTTTCCTTTCAGAAACTTCTTTCAAAGTCATAGTGGAGGTGAGGGATGTGACTGAGGAGAGTAAGCTGTAAGGCTGTGCCGACATACTGCACTCCCCATGTCAGAGACCCCTGTGTGTGTTGCCTTGCCATGCTTCCCCTGTGCTGCCTTCTGCTGTCTGCAGGGTTAAGCAGACTTCTTCCTGGAGGAGAGCTAGGGTGCTTTGGTGATTCTGTTAGTGCATACGGTGCTATACACAAATAAAGTGTTCAAATTAATTAATTCGGGGGATATTCCTGGTTCTGTAAATCAAAACCAAGCAACAATAAGTTCTGTTGCTGAAGGGAGCACATGAGCCAGCTACCTTGCAAACAGATGTCTGGCTGTGAATTCATCAAAGGCTCACATGTACGATTCTTAGCATTTCTTCTCATTATCACATTTATCAGGGAGTGCAGATGAGCTGCTTTTCCCCTACATCCTGGAGGATGGTTGCTTTAGAGGGAGGAGCTGGGCCTCTGCTGGGAGCAGACGGTGCCAGGGATGCAGCCAAGCATCCCCCTGCTCAAACACAGCCATGGGGCTGCAGGTTGGGCTGGCCCTGAGGCATGGACAGAAGGGCAGCGGTGGAGCTGCTGGGTGAGGTGAGCTCCCTCCCACAGCCCGGAGAGCTGGGTCCGCACCTCTGCCTGTGTCTCCTAAATGACTTGTGCTTGTCTGGCCTGCTTAAGATAAAATTTAAGATTTGTCTTCAAAGCTGCTGACTGACATGTTTCCTTTATGAATTCTTGCGGATTACTATTGATTTTTGACTGTGGTTTTCAAAATCCTACTTCTAGGACTCTGGAGATTTCCCTGCTGCAATAATAATGTATTGTCATTCTTAATATCTCAGATCCTTGACACGATATTCATATTAAAACCACAAAAAAGCTACATTAGAGTAACACTGAGGGTCTGACTGGAACCCACCAAGGCAAGGGAAATCAAAGTCAAGGCTGAAAATTAGGGCTGACACTGTGAAACTCATCCCATTGTACTGCCTATCAGAGATATCTGCGATGGCAAGATCACTTGTGCTTAGCGATGGGTTCCTCCATACAGCGGGAATGAGTTATGATGGGCTGTAAATTGTCAGGATTAACTACTGTGGTTTAGAGTACCTATTTTTTGTGGAGAGCTACATAAACTAGTGTTATGGAAAGCACTTTAACATATTTTATGAACTTTTGTTCTCTTTCATACAGTGCTTTTAAAAACTCTGCGTTTCTCCTGATTTCATAATAATTCTGGATCAAATTGCTCAGGTCAACAAGGAGCGTGTCACAGCATTATCTATGTGAACTTGTAGGTGTTTTTCCTGTAACTCTGTCACTCCCCAAATGCTTTGCGGGCATGAGTGACACTGTGAGCGCGTTGGGTGCTTGATTTATTCACCTGTGGGTGTTTCATTTACTCACCTGTATGGACGTGCTGTCTCAGTGCTTGAGGTTTGGTGCAACATACTGGAATTTCACAAAATACCAGCCTTGTGATGGTGCACAAAATATCCCATTAATGTTGTGTAGCATGTGTAACACTCACTTCTGCTGTTCCAGACCTTCTGGTACTGGAAGGTTCAGCATTACCCCAGCTGCTTTCAAAGATGTGGGGATTTTCAGATAAAACAATTTTTGGAAAGGCCAGACAAAGCTGCAGGTTCACCTGGAGTGCTTATTATCCTCCCAAGAGATGGCTGATGCCTTTCTCTGGCACTTCATGTTGATTGATATGGTACATATTGGCATCTTACAAATACTGGTTTTCTAGACTCATACAAGTCATAGTTTTTATTATACCCACCAAAATCAAAGTGTAGTGTAAGTGTTGGGGAAAAATGTGTGCTGTCTGCTTTGCATGTACCAACAGGGTGGGGTGTTTCACTTGAAAACACCAAGAACTTGTTGACACTGAACAGCAATGGGTCACAAAACTCTTCTGAAGAGAGAAATAACTGAAGGTAGCCTATCACAGCCCATCACTTTAAGGCAAATTCAGCATTTCCAAGAGGGGAAAAAAAAAAAACCAACAAAAAAAAACCAAAAAAAAATCACTGGAAGAAGCAAGGTGAGTTTCTTTAATTTCAGAATGATGGTAGTCCTGAGCCTACTGATGCACCATAGGGCCGAGCACTGCAGCATGAACCTGTCCTGGTCTCATAGGGGAGCAGGGGCCCTTAAATAATGAGAATGCTGGGGAATTTTGAGCATGAGACTGCTGTCAAAGTACCAAAGCAACCACGTACATGAGGTGCGCTTTCAGGCACTGCTCCTTCCGTCTGTGGGTGAATGTCAAAGGGAATATTTTGTGACAGTTCCCCATGACCCAGATTTCACAGAGCAGTCTTTGCGTGAGCAGTGCCCACACATCCCAGGGACACTCGGCCCAGATCCAAAGGCAGCGCTGGAGCTGCTGTGTGCGGAAGATCTGTGATCACTATCTGAGCATTGCGTCTTGTTTGATAGCTCAGCCTTTGTGCCCTGCGGATCCATTTTAAACCGTCTGAAGCGGGAATAAATCTCTTACAATGACCACTAGTTTTTTTTAAAAAATACTACAAGATGGGTCTGTGAAGAGGTGCTAAAAAGTGAACATGAAAGGCAGAGGTTGTAAGGAAAACCTGCTCATTGGGCAGCCCTGCAATGCAGTAAATAATAACCCCAGAGGTGAAAGACAGCCTGCTCTGGAAAAAAAGACGGTGGAAAAGACTTCTCTATTTTTTTATTTATTTTCTGTGGGTGTAGGGGAGAAAAGGTCCTTTATTCCTCGCTAACTTTTCTGATTTTGAATATGTGCCTGTCTGGTCACAAGGAGCAAGGTCACTCCTACTGCTCTGGGCCCAGGCTTTGTGCCGGCGCTGGCGGCCGCTCCTCTCCTCTCTCCCCTTTTCCTCCCTCCCTCCATCTCTCCTTTTCTTTTTCTCCTGAGGTGCAGATGGCCACATTTGCAGGTTAACTGGAACAGCTGGAGGCACATTATTAGCTTCCTGCTGCTAACTCATATTTGCTTAGATTTTTTTTTTTTTTTAACAGCAACATAATTTACAAGTAGTAGGCCAGTGACAAAGCTGGCATGTTCTAAATCTGCATCTGATTTATATAATGCCGTTGCTTATCAGTGAATGAAGTCATAATTATTGCTTTGTACCATTAAATAGCATAAATATATAAACTGTTATACAAATTGCAGCAAATGTTTCCTCTGGGGAGCTCTAGACAAAATTTTAATGTACTGCATTTGTCTGTGGTGGCAGTTTCTATGGTATATAATAACGTTGATAAATTTTACTGTAGCAAGTGACATTTTATAACATTAATCCTGGTGGTAAAATCTGATGAATACTGCAGCTGTACTGGTGGGTGCAAGAAGACTGAGAGCTTTTGACACCAATCGAATTGATTTGGATGGTGTTTTTGGGCTGCACGCCGTGAGCCTGTGAGGACAGTGCGGAGATGGCAGATGCTGCTCTGGGATTGAGGAGGACTCAGGCGGGCGCTAGAGAGCTCAAGTTGATGGTAGAGATAATTCAGTTTTAACAAAATTGGTATTGATTGGTACATCCTTTGTTTGGAGAAGCAAAAGGAAATCGAGTGGTACAATAAAAGCCCTTTAAATCCTCACTGGCTATTTAAACTCTGTGCACGTGAGCCCATGACAAGCACCCCGTGATTGCTGGTGATGCGACACCTGGGCTCATCCTGCTGTTGGTGCCGGGCATCCGGCTGCTCCCTGCCTTGCTGTCCCCATGGGGGTCAGGGAGTGCTGGGCGGCCCCAAGTGTGGCACAGGAAAGCAGCTGGGAAATCAGCCTGCTGCCAGGCAAGAGTGGCCCTGGAGTTGCCACTGTTTGTGCCTGAGGCATCTGCCATTCCCTGGGGGTTGGCCATGGCCAGGAGCCACCAACCCAGTTTCCTTCTTTCCTTTCTTCCTTCCTTCCTTCTTTCCTCCCTCCCTCCCTCTCTCCCTCTTCCTTCTGGCTGTCCAGCTGCTGGAGGAAGTGTGGTTGTGTTTTGGTATTGTTTCTGAAATGCCATTTCCAGAAGTAAATGGACATCCCCAGGAAGGATCCTGGAGTTCAGTGTGCTTAGGGCACTTTTGCCAAGATTGAAGACCACTGTACTTTTGTACTCTGTCATTTAGACTACAGCTTTGTTTCTCCCTCTGGAAAGTCTACTTTTCTGTGCTCTCCACGATGTGCTCCTTCCTGCTCAGATTCATGTTTCCATGATGATACATAGTATTGCAGTGCAGTTACAGTGTTACAATCCCAAACCCACTGACATGACCTCAGGCTGAGTAGCATGGAGGTGCCTTGCCTGTGTTTTCCTTGGGAACTCTGAGCATGTTCTGTGAGGGTTTTCCCATAAAATGTATGTATAATGCTTAAACGTACAGTAAGTAAAAGCGTGTTAGAATAGCCCCGCATTCCTTCTCTCCAGTTGCTACCTGGAGCACAGAGTATCCTCACCACTCCCATCACCACTCAGCTCTCAGCAACATTACAAAAAGGAGAGTTGTTCTGCCAGCTCTGTTTTCCCACCATGTGCAGGTTGCTGGCTGTGGCTGCAGCGTGCAGCACAAAGCTGTTATTGCTGGAGATGGGTGGTCACGACCCAGTCCCATGGCACGGCTGTGCAGGCAGTACATGGCCAGCCCCGGCCTCCTGCACCCAGAACAGTGCCAGGCTGGGTGTGTGAGGAAGGGGTAGGTAAGATAAAACAAGAGGAAAACAGTTTTGAATTTACTCTTTGTGTATTGAGGCCTTTTACGATTCATCAGTAAGTAAATATAAGCTAAGGGAGTGATTTGTTTCTAACAAGCTTATAAAATACTGGAGTCATTTGTGAGTTTATTGGAGTGCTGATTATAAACATTCCCTCATGCACGCTCCTGTGTGTCAAATTAACATTGGAAATACAAATATTTTATCTTTGAATATTTCTGTAATCTCTTCCCAAGTATTGGAGAACTTTGGGATGGAAGGCGGTTGACGGCGTCGCATGAGAAGTTGCCGAGTGCTCTGTTATGGTGTTGGATGTGTTTTTCCTCTCTTTGGCACTTGCTCACTCCGCTGCTTCAGATAGCCAGCTCCATGCCCTAGCGTTTTGGTTTTTGATATGATGCATAATTGATGCTCATCTTGCTGCAGAGACTCAACTGCTGTGTGTGGTGCCTGGCACAAGCCTCGCCCCAGGAGCACAGTGCTGGCCCGGCAGCAGTGGGCACTGTCACAGAGGTGATGTCCCAGTCCTCTGCTGGGGCAGCCCAGGGATGGGGGCACTTGGGGTGCCCTGGGGAGAAGCTGAGGCTTATGGCTGCATCTGGGGTTATGCTTTACCATCTTGTCTTCGGTGTTCCTACAGAAATGTGCCGTCACTGTCACTACCCAACTGCTGTATCTTCCTTTGTGGAACTTTTACGTTACTGAGCAGAGGAAATTTGTGCAAGGGTGGCTCTTAGGCTGGCATTATCACAGTGGCTGCCATTTAAACAGTCAATTTTTTGCCTACAGGCAAGGTATTGTTATCAGAGTTCTGCCTGTTTTGCATATATACGATTGTATCTCTGATACCTCTTGGGGGTGACGGTAGCAAATGCCGACTTCATAGTGTTGATTGTTGAATTGGAGCTTCAAGTAAGAAATCACAAGAAAAATGAAGAGTGAAATAGTAGCGGGTCTCTAACAGACCTTTATTGTTTCCTTCTTTTTGGTTCAAACAGGGTCTCTATGACTGTTTGATTTAGGATCTTATTTTATTTGAGAGAACAGCTGAAAAGCAGCTTGATTTTTTTTTTTTCCTTTCCTTTTTCACTCTTTCTTAGTACCTTCCTTCTCATCCAAGCTTATTAGGGAAGTGCTCCTAAACTTATACTGGGCTTGGTGGATGTAGCTCAACCCCTTCCCTGCAGCAAGCCTGTACGCCCTTGAGCATTCCCCAATAGCCCCGGTCACTCCCGTGCAGGCTGCAGCCCAGTGCTTCTCTGTGCCCTGGAGGTGCTCTCAGCTGTGTCGGCTGCTGTTGCATCCAGAAGGGCCATGCTGTTTTGATTTTAGGTTTTGTGTGCTGGATATGTTACTAAGTGCAACTTCGTGGTCTGTGCTATGCAGAGGCATTGCTGGCAGTGAGATCTCTTCCAAAGGTTGGGGGGTTATAACTTTTCTTATTCAAGGTGAGGCTCCCACAGGGGATGTTTTCCACCTGGACCATGGGGTATTAATTGAGCAAATCCCATCAGAAGCCATGGAGATGCTCTGTACGTTCACTGCTGAGTATTTCCATGGTGAGAATACACGTCTGCATAATGCAGAGGTGCTTCAGATATTTTCTTGTTTCTAGCAGATCCTTCTTAGTGACTGCCTTAAGGGATATCATACATTACTGCACCTTAGGATTCCCAACTTAAAGTGTCTGGTTTTCATTCTTTTGTGTGTATTTGCACCTAGCAAGCTTTGAGAGATACTGATGTTGTGTGAAATGGGTCACCTTGTTTAGTCACCCTTAGTGTTTCTGCTGGCAGTGGCATCTTGTTTCGGCAGCCAGGACAGCGGTGTCCTGTCCCTGAGTGCACTGCTGGGGCGCTGGGCTGGGGAGGACATGCGGTGGCTGTGAGGTGCCGCGCTGTGACTGTGCCCAGGCAGCCAGCTGGCTGTCATGATTTGCTTCTTTCCCTCCTAGTGAAAAGCTGAAAGACACTGACCAGTGCAAGCATAACAGAAGTGTTCTAAACTCTTGCCAAACAAGCAAACATTATTGTACCTTGAAGCCTGGAAGCATGTTCCTTCATTAAAGTGGACATTTGAAAGTTTTCATTTTGTTACATGTCCTGTTTCACTCTCATTCTACCAGTTTTCCCTGATGCCACCAGAGGAGTGGTGTAAGGCGTTCCTGTAGTCTGAGTATTGCTGAGCACAGCTGACAACAACTGGCTTACAGCCTGCCAGTCATGTTAATTATATACTATTAGGTGCCATTAGTCTGCTGATTATTTACACAATAGATTTATAGTCTATCATGTCAACGTGTGCTTGGGAAACTTTAGTCTGAAGATCAGAGACACTCATCTAGACATTCATCTGTGAGAGCTTGGGTATGTAAAACCCTGATGTGTGCTCTCCAGGATGCACGGTGCAGGCATGGGTAGGAGCAAGGCTGGTGCTTGTCTGCTTGGCTGAGGCTGCAGATGCAGCCCTCTCCCACCACGTGAGCCTGAGCCACAGCAGCAGAGGCTTTGCCTCTGGAGGTTCTTGCTTGAGCTCTGGTGGTTCTGTGCCACCACAGCGATGAGATGCCAGATAGGTCCTAGTTATTCCTGTTTACCTGTTCTGAGCACTTGGATATGATACTGCCAATGGGACCCCAGGATGGACCTGCTCTGGGTGTACAGCAGTGCAGGGAACTGCACAATGGGGGACACCAGGGCTTGCAGTGGGGTGCTCAGGTTTATCACAGCAGCGTGAGGGATGCAGCACAGGATGGCTGTGTGATGGTGAGCCTGCACTCACAGCTGTGTTTTACCAGGTATTGGCATCAAGCTTGAAATAGTGCAGCTGTGAATCTATCCAAACGCCAAAATACGTGACTACAGTTGAGTTGCATGGGTGTTGTCATTCACCTCTAGCTGTTCCTAAGGGCTTTTCTAGCTTCATCCAGGCTCATTCTGTGCATGTCTTTGGTCTTGCATGCTCAATGTAGGTTTTCTTTCCTTGTACAGATTTTGCATTTCCATGGAAGCCATTGGAGTTAGACCTTAATGAATGGTTGTGGTGGTACAGCCAGACCTATCAGAATTTGATCTACGAGGAGTTTTAATGTAGGTTATTGAAACAGACATGTTTTCACAGAAAGGCTGTTACATTCTGAAGTTGCAGGGCTAAAGTGCAATGCATCTCTGTAAATGATCTATATATGCAGTTTCTCAGATTAAAATAAGCCATGCAGTCAGCGTCCCTCTTGGTTACTGCAGCCAGCAGACTGACGATGCACAGCTCCATGAACTCCTTTGAACTTTCAGGTTTTATTTTTCTTGTAAGCCAAAAATTAAGCAGATAGGACAGTCTTGGCAGATCCATTTCCAGCCATCCTCAGTGACACAAGGCCTTCCTGTGCCATTGCAGCACAGGCACTGGCTTAGAGCAGGCTGCCCTCATGTTCAGTAGAAACTCCGTGCAATCTCATCTCAAGTCCCTCTGGGACTGTGCTTCTTTTTAATGGTCATTTTAATATTGCAGCACAGTGACATGTACTGGAGGCAGTGAACTCACAGCTACCCTATAAATAATTTGGCATCTAATTCTGCATATTTTGAGCTTGAGGCCCCCTGAGATAGTGAAAAGAGTTTAAAGCCTGTTATGCAGTTAGGCTAATTTAGCTTGAAAAAAAGAATACCTGGAAAAGAGGCCATATAACGAGTGCATCACCAGAAGCATTGGAGTTGGTTACCAGAACCCATTGGTGCTGGTCCAGCACCCAGTAATGCCTGCTAGGAGCTCTGGTCTCCTCTCTGCTCCCTGGTTCCCAAAGCCCTTCCCCCACCGGGAGCAGGGCAGCCCCTCAGCTCTGCCAGACTGCTCCCAGGGTTGAGCATCCACCAGAAGGCTGTAGGAGGGATGGCTTTCAGTGGGTCTTGTGCCAGAGCCAACACATGTTTGGAATGCTCTGCGTTTTTGTTGGTTTTCCTTATATAGCTTCTAGAAAGATCAAAGTCCCTGTGTTATCATTTTTCATTAAATTGATGTTTCTAACCACAGTGGACAGCTCTCATATCCCTTGAAAACTTACAATAGTGAAATTGTCATAAGGATGAGGCAGGAATGCAAGATTTTATTAAACAGTCTTGAGCTCATAAAAGACATCAGTGTTGTGCCATTCTAGATCATATAAATATATTTCAAAGCAGAATCATATTTCAGCAGAGAAAGAATGCACAAAAGAACACGGGTACCAGATCCCAACATCAAATATTAAAGCTCAGGACAAGGGGTGGGTGCAGGCTCATGGTTACCGCACAGAGGCTGAGGCCTCATGGCTGTGCCAGGCGAGGTGTTGGCAGTGTGTTGGTGGAACATGGACGTGCTCGTGGCTTTGTGGGTTGGGATGGACACAGGTCTTGAAGCATAGGGCTGGGCATCCTGCTTGGCTGTGTGATGTGCTTGGGAGCAGGACGGGAGGTGTCAGAGGGAGATACGAGCTCTACCTGGATAAATAAGTATAAATAATTTTCTTTCTGATATGTGACCGGATTATTTTCCAGTTGATTTCCAGCCAAGGTCCCAAATGGGCCACAGATCAAAAAAAGATAAGGGTCAGTTACAAGGTTGAGCTCATTCAACGTTGCCATGGTAACTGACCTCCAGCATCCCTGGGAGGACGGCACCCAGCTCCCCAGGTGACGCTCAGCTGCCGCGCCATCAATCCGCTGCTTCCCACTGCCAGCCTGCGAGGCACCGCGCGGGGTCTGCGGGGCTTGGCCACATCCACTGGGATTCATTACGGGACCCCAGCGGCACGGGGTGTTTGGGGGATGCTGTACAGCAGGATGGGGCATAGGGACAGCAGCAGTGGAAGAATGCCATCTGGATAGCAGGCATTGTCCAAGTCTGGCATGAACCACTGTGAGTCTGCCGTCCCCTGGCAGTGGCGTGCCCAGCTCCCAGCCCCAGGCCTTGCAATCGTGTTGGATCTCTGTTGGTGCTGCTGGCCTGGTGTTCCCATGGCTTTGTTCTGCAGGGATGTCCATCACTGTCACCTCCTGGCCACAGCCCCTCACTCCTGCACAGCCACATGGATCAGTGCTTGGGCTCCTCCCGCTTTTCTCTTGTTACAAATGTATCCCTTTGCTTACTTATTTACTGGGGAATGAATTGCATAAACAGAATAGTTTCATGCAGTCTTCATTTTATTTCCCTGCATTCATTCCAATTTGTATTTATTTCTGTTACAATCAGAGCGCTCCTTACATGGCCCATTTAATTCTACCAGATTTATGATATAGGGGACAGGAGAAGTTCTCTGTGAGCACAGCATATTAATGCTTTGTTACATGGAGTTACAGCATTTCAAAGTTCATTAAAAGTGTGGTTAAGCTGTGGATGTGTATATCTGAGTACAGGAAAGACGTTCCCTTTTATTGCTGTAATTTGCTGCAGCGAGGTGGAGCCGTGGCACGGGATGCCGCGCTGCTGTCAGGAGCATCAGACGGCCGCACGCACTCCTTCAAATTAGGACTGTTGTGGTTATTCCATGAGGGGAAATTTTGCTTTATTAAATCAAGTTGAAGAGAAGTTTTAACTAACAGTGAAGACAATACCGTTTTATTGTTTAAATTGCAGTTTGTTATTGGTTTGATAACATGTCGGTACATGGCACTGTTAGTGCATTGTTTTATACCGCTATTAATATAGTTATAATTAGAAATGCAGCTGATACGGTGCACGGGCTTAATACAGCATTATTAATTATATTGCATCCTCGCCAGGAGGCTGCCGGCGTCAGTTCTCTTAGAGGCTGAGAGACTCATTGTAATATGTATTAAATGCACACTGCAGCAGCAGAAAGGGCTGGATGGAGAGGCACGCTCCCACTCTGAAGCGGGCATGGTGCTGGTGTAAATGCAGCTAAGCACCTATCAACACATGTGAACTATCCTGCAAATGCATCTGAACTTGAGAACAATGAGGACGTGCTCCACCACCACCATGGTTCAGCCGGGGCCTCGCAGCCCCCAGCCCTCCGAGCAGGCAGTAAATTATGTACCTCAACATTTAGACAAACGCTGCCTTTGACATCAGTGGGCACCACCCAGGTTTCACCTTCAGGATTCAGATAATCAGCTCTCATTCCTACTGGCTTCCCTCAAGACCGGTATGGAAATAAGTGTGTGTCTGCCAGGGATCAAATGCTTTTGGAGACAAAAGTAGGTACTGAAAACATTACAGGATACTATCATCTCCCCATGATACTTTTACACAAAGCGCTCTGTTCCTCTTTTGGCCTGACATAGTTTCAGCCTGACAGAATCCAGCAGGCCTGCTTGTTTTAAACAAGAGCACATCCTATTATTTTTTTGAGAAATGAAGTGTAAAATTAATGCTTATTATTTTGAGCACAGGAAAAAAAAAAAAAAAAAGGCAAGGAGCCCAAGATTCTTGTTGGCCATGCGTGGCTCGTTTAGCGTTAAATCAATTGATCCCCGCATAGATACACTTACGGAGGGATGGGAGAAGATCTAGCACAGCGAGCTGTAAAAATCTGCATTTTATTTTACAAATGAGAGGGGCTGCATAATTCACTGGAGTTATGTAGGTCTCATAGATGCCTGTCATTTTTATTTTTTTAAACAGAATAGAGATGAGGGGAACGCCGCGTTGCGCTGTGCTGCTGACGCCCGGCGCACGTGGCTGGAGGGAGGGCCGGCGTCGGCTGCATTGTCAGGAGGCCGACTTGTGCTCCTGTATGATCCCAGATAATTCACTGAAGTTATTCTCCAAAGGTGACTGAATGCCCCTACACACACACCGTGTTTCTGTGTAAAATAATATGCTGTAAAATGCCACGGAGAAGAGAGTGATTATAGCAGCCATTCTATCTATATCTTTGGGCATTTTCATATTTTGAATACACATGCATGAAAAGAGAAGCGTTTGTCATGCTAACCATGGTACTTTTTTCCACCTTTTTTCTTCCTGGATGGTTTTATAGACACGAGAAATACATAATGGACTCCTGTGGGAGTGGAATAAAAACCCCCACCGGTGAGGAGAAGGCCTTATAATTCAGAAGTGGATTTGCAAATCAAAAGGTCTTGCCTCGAGTGGGATAAATTTCCAGATCTGCAGGAACCCATTATGTTTTATTATTTTTCATTCGAGTTTTAGTTTGTTTGTTATGGGTTTAACTATGTAAAATACTGCGGGGATCAGCCAAGAGAATACACAATCTCTGGTACCTAATTAAACAGACCAAGCCTGTAAAAAGATACTTCAGTCGAAATGCTGCACATTGCCCTCTTTTTTTTTTTTTTTTCTTTTTTTTCCTAATTTTACTGAAATTAAAGCTCTTCAGGCTGCAAAAGGAGCGGTGTTCTCATCAGCAGCCTGTGTCTGTATTTATGAACACACAGGACCGTGGGCTGCGCATGAATCACTATTTTCCAAACACTCACCATGTCAAGAGTAGAAAATTAATGTCAAACATGATTTCTCTGATTTACTCGCAGAAGGAATTTGTTCCATTCTCCCAGTACCTGCTTTGTCCTCCAAGTTTATTGCCTGCATTGTTGGGCATGCTCAGGTGGTGCGAGGCACAGATCCTTACCTGCTTTCTGCCCTCTGCAGAGAAAGGCCAGCAGCCTCCCTTAGGGAGGGACAGAAGCCTGCCCCCTGCATACTGACACATTTTGTAAATAATTTCTCTTCCTCCCCTCCTCTCATGGAGGGCCCATCAAGGCACACAAGCTCTGGGGATGCCCCAGCTGCAGCCATGCAGATGTGTGGCCGCAGGAGCTATCAAGCTCAGCTCTATGTGCCGCGCTGGTGCCGGACCCTCTGCTTGCCTTTCCACCCCAAAACAGGGCACTGAGATCTTGGAATCTCCAAAGGCCCTGAAGAAACAATGATTTCCCTTGGTTTGACTGCTTTAAAGCTAATTTAAATCAATTCTAAATAGAGACCGTGCTTTTGAATGCTGACATTATTTGCAAGATCCAAATGCGTTTGGCAGGAGATCAGTTGATGGGATGATGCGGTCATTTCTTGGGCATCTTGGAACTATCAGCTGAAGTCAGCGAGGTTTGGAGATACAAAATAAGCCTGAGTGTAAATCAAAAGGCAATTTCTTTCGTTTTTGAAATACGTGTTCATGACTTTTGTGTGTGCTGCCGTAATGAAGGGAAGATGTTTTTGAGAATTGCTTACAAAAGCCATCTACAAAATCTTTAAGTTGAGATGTTCTCTGGATTGTATAAAGTGTACATTTTAAACCTGTGTTACTTTAAATCTCTGCTCCTCCCGCCCTCATTTCAAGAAAACCAAAGGAAATACGGCCTCAATACCCGCAAAAATGGCATAGAGGCAACAAAAATACAGAAGTTAGTAGAAGAGAAACATACCATCTTACAAAGGTGGTAGGCTGGGATGAAGAATAATTGCTATTATTTCCCTGTGAGTTCCTCTAGATCATGGGGCATCTGTAGTGGGCACTGCGTATTCAGCGCACCTCCTAGAATAATACTTTGGATATGTTACATGGAAATTACTCTTTCAAATGACATTTAACTCCCTTTAATGGTCTCTCCAGCTTGGAAAAAGCCAAGAGATATAAAATTAAGGCCAGCACTGGTTTGGGCTCCTGCTATTCTTCCATTGTCTGTTCCTCTCTGCTGTATTTGCAGTGTAATCTGAGGTGATGAAGCCTGCTTTCAGTGTACGTGGTTGAATTCACTGTTAAATTCATTTTAGATGCTGTTTGAGTATTTAATAATACATACGCAGAGCAGCGACGTCTCTGCTGTGTGCCGAGGCGCAATGAGCGGCACGGGATGGGCGCAGCCCAGCAGCAGCACATGGCATTGCCTCCATCCTGGCTGCAGATAAATGCCCCTGTGACCGGGGCTGCTCACCTGAGCTCAGTGCACAGGGCTGTGCCTTGCTGGTGGCCATGGGCCCTTGAATTTGTGCACACAGCTTTGGACACGGGCGTTTCTCGCCGACTGCTGCATCGCAGACGCTAATGTGCTGTGTCACTAACAAGTTGTATCATTTGAACCTTGCAGAGGAAGGCATCAATCATGAGTGCAAGCTGTGTAACCAGATGTTTGACTCTCCGGCAAAGCTCCTGTGTCACCTGATTGAGCACAGCTTTGAGGGGATGGGAGGCACATTCAAATGCCCTGTTTGTTTCACAGGTAAGACACAGAGACTGAGACAAGCCTCAGTGTGCATGGCTTGATCCAGAAATGACACTTGGGGGATTTGTAAAATACTGTATGCCTTTTCTTGGGAAAAGAAATACTGTGCTTGGAAATGTTCAGAATATCTCCTGTCTGAAACTGCAGAGGTGAGGTGTTTGACATCTCACGGCACTACCCAAATGCAGCTGGCCCTGTGTTACTTCTTGCTACTGGGGCCTTTCGGGTTGTGGCCTGAATGTGAGGCACATCTCTAAGAGCAGAACTTGCAGCGCAGGGGCCTGTTGTCGTGAGGACTCTCCTTGTGTGCCACATGCAACAGCGAGCCTCGCGCACCTGAGATCCCATGACACAACAGTGTGGTCTGACACCTCCATCCGAAAGGTTTCTTTAAGGGCAGTCTGCTTGTGTCAACGCGTTTCCAGCTCCTTTGCAGTTGTGCCCATCTGAGGGCCTGCTCTGTCCTTCCCTGTGGTTCATTTTCAGCTGTCTCATCAGTACAAATGGTTCTGGATGGCCCCTTCTCAGAAGATTTTCAGGATGCATTTTAAAGGTGCCTTTTACTCGCTCATCAGAATAGGAGTTAACACCTGAGTTTCCAAACTGCATAGGGATGACTGCCATGTGTGACTACGGGCTGAGTGTCAGCTCCTGTGATCCCCTCAGCCCTGTGCTTCTTAGGATCTGGCCCACAGTCTGAGAACTGCTGTTTGAGAGCTTGGAGTTAGTTTTTCTGTTCCTGAAGCACACTGTAATGTGTTTGACTGCATCTCTTTCATTCTGCTGAAGAAGCTTTTTTCATTTACTGGTGAAAATTCATATAGGATGAGACAAAAAATTAGATATGTTTTTAACCAGCTAAAGCTGGATTTCAATATGTTTCTAATTTCACTTGTTAAAGGCAGGGTAATTGTCAATTCAAATTCCTAACGTAGATGGTATATCTGTAACATTAAATCATAATATTTTTTTCTATATTGGAAGGACAGCCCATTTAGAAGGTCTGAACACCGTGGCAGCCTGCCCTTTCAGGTTCACGTGTCTGCCAGAAATGCTGCTCTGGGCACTCATCCTCCAGACCAGCCATCAAGGCCGCTCCTGGCCCAGTTGTCCTGCATTAAAAATGCATCCAATGCACCTGCTGTGGGGCCAGGGCTCCCTGCAGGAGCGGTGACGTCCTCTGCTCGCTCTGATGACTGAGTTCTTCCAGTCACCCGTGGACAGCATTAGCTTTATGTGAAATATCAAAAGTCCATCCAGGATTTAGAGCCCGTCAGAAGTGAGCTGACTGCCAGCCTGGAGACTCTAAATTGACCACCGGTAAGGACGTTCTGCTGAACTGAGTGTATTGGCACTTCTCTGGTGGATATCCTCGGACTTTTTAGAGTCTTTGCAGTCATAAAAGTGTAGTTCAAGATGGGAAATGTTATATGAAGCAATTTTAACTAATTGTACTGTGTTCTTTCAGTTTTTGTGCAGGCGAATAAACTGCAGCAGCACATCTTTGCAGTCCATGGACAGGAAGATAAAATTTATGACTGTTCCCAGTGCCCACAAAAGTTCTTCTTTCAAACAGAGCTTCAGGTATGTTTGCAAGAGGAGTAAAAACAAAGCCAAGGCTATTGGTTTTTCTGTGTGTAGCCTTCACCCTTGCACAGCAACTGGAGAGAGTGCACACCCAGTACGGTCTCTTCTCCTGCTCTTAAACTCTCAGTCTCCTGCCTCCTGGGGTGCTATCAGGAGAGAAGGGTCTTTGAGCATGGCTGAAATAAGTAAATAAGACAAGGCAGATATCATGATTCTTTATGAGTATTCCTCTTGACAGTAGAGTTGCTACATCCTGACATGTCTATGTCAAACACCTTGTAAATAATTTCTTTTTCTCTATTAATAATTTAGGGACTGATTAACATACAAAGACTAAGCAAATGGTACACTGCCCTCCCCTTCCTCACTGCTAAGTCAAAAGTAAAGGAATTTTCCCCCACCCAGGTGTGAGAGCAAAGTGTGGGTACAGCTGAACATGATGCTTCATTAGCAGCTCCACCAAGGCAATAGCACATTAATAAGCAGCAGGTTCTGCTAACTAGGCATCACATAGTGGTTTCCCTGGGGATTGTGGTCTCTTCGGTTTTACCTGTTCCTGAGCTGGAGCCTGTCCCGTGTTCCTGGCTGCTTTCTGAGGGACTGGACCCTGACCTGGAGGTGCTGTTGGAGCTCTGCTCCCAGGGGATGCTCCGGAGCTGCATTGCTGAGGTTGGGTTTTAAATTGTGTCGGTACCTTTGGTGCTGAGCCCTGAGAGGCCGGAAACTGCGGGGCATTAACTTTGTGCTGCTCCAAGCGCAGAACAAGCCCTGTGTGTGTGCAGTCCCACAGGGAAACACGGTGCTGTGCTGTAGGTGTGTTGCCCTGCCCTCCATCAGGTGCCTGTACCTGAGCTGCGCTGTTATGGCACGCTGTCTGCTGGCAGATGTGGCCTTCTCCTAGAATGGAACCGTGTGCCTCATTTACATCTGTTAGCTTCATAATACACAATTTACTTAAACTTTAGAGGGTTTTTATTTATGTTGCTGAATTCCCAAGCTGCTGCCTCTTGTGTCATGCTGTCACGCTGCGGAAGGATGGTTGATCTTTTCACTTTGTTGATTTTATTTTTATTTTTCTCCCAGGGGAATCTTTTCTCTCTCTTGTTCTAGCAACCTGATTTGCATAAGTGTACAAAAGTTTTAACTATACCTTGTTAATATTTGAATACAGTCAGCAGATTTGGGTTTGTGTGTTGTCACCAGGAGCATTTTGTGAAGGCGGCAGTGGTTTGTAACGCCAGTGTTTTCATCTCAGTTTGCCTTTAAAGTGGTATTTGGTCAAAGTGCCAGCACAATTAAAATGGGTGGACTGGCTTCCTGTGCCACTGCATTAACCTTTACAATCAGACAGTCAACTAAATAGAACCTTGTTAAATTATAGTCTTAGCAGTGGCTCCCCCGCCCCTTCTTTATTTTTTATTTTTTGCAATTAACAGTTTAATTACATAGTGTTTCAATTCTGAAGTGTTGTTCATTGCAAAATTGCTGCAAATAGCAGCTGTAATCAGATAAATTATAATTGTAATTTTCCAGTTTTCACGCAGGATTTGTGTGCATTTAAAATTTCTGTACTTAAAATAATTACCCGAGTAGCTTTGAATGGGGTTGGCTGAATGAAAATTTAATACTTAGCTGCACAGTTTCGGTCCTTATTTTAGTGGTGATTCAAAAAAGTGTTCACTTGATGCCAGGGATTTTATTAATTCAAATACCTGAGTCAAGGAGGGCAGCAAACATTCAGTTAGAAACACTCAGAGCTTCTGAATCTGCCTGACTTGCGTGATTATCTCGCCAGTCAGCGACGTGCAAGCTGTCCATTCCCAATTCCTCAGCTGTTAGTTACGTTTTTGCTGAATGATGAACATTTTGTGTTATTTTAGTGAACCAGTTGTTGAGCCTCCAGTTAAATCTGCATAAACCATTCAGTCTCTTAGCAGTGTGTTTCTTATGGGGGAAAATCGCCATCCACCTCGTGGGCCTGCTTGATGAATTTGACTTTTCAGTTCTCATCTCACTGCTGTAAAATAACAGCTATTCCTTTTATGTTAAGATCTGAACTGATGCCTTGTTTGCTGTTTGTATTTTTAAGTGAGATTATTGGAAGTACTTCTAGAAAAGTGAGTATTCCAATATTTCAAGGAGAAATTGAATGTCATTCTTGCAAAAAAAAACAGAGAAAAGGAGGAGATGGGGGAGAATGGCATGCAGTGAAGGAAGAGGTACCTTCTAGAGATGTCCTGGAGCAGTATGAATTACCCCGCTGACTTGTAAACGTTTCTCTAACAGTTATCTTGAACACAGTGCATGCCAAGAGAGGTGTGTGTGTGCCATGTGATGAAAAGCTCCCCACTCCAAGTGTACATGTCAGTGCTTGGGGCAAATCCTGCTTCAGCAGCATAACACTCCTGCAACAATCAAACCCTCTTTTCATTTCTGAACTAGCGGTTGTATTTTAGCGTGTGTTTGTGCTTTGAAGTTTACGCTATCTGATGGAGCTGTAAAACCAAGGCTTAAGAAAGCTTGGAGGAACAGAGCTCATTTTATAAGCTGTGGAAACTCTGGTGTGAACCTGGAGTGATGAGTCAGGGAGGTTATGCTAATACTGCCAGAGGAAAAGAAAACAGAACGGTTATTCAGCTGCTTACGTTATCTCATTGGAAATGAGGAAACAAAACACGGTGTGGTTAAATACGAAGCATAGTGGAAATAGTCAGTGTGATAACTGAGGGTGCCCTCAGGGCAGGGGAAGAAGGGCTGGCAGCTCCTTGTTTTTCACATCCTGTTTGCAGAGATTGACATCTATGAATATGATGAGAATGGCCTGGAAAAAAAGAAGTAAATTTATACCTAATTCATAATACATCAAGGCTATGGCACTTCATGCATCCTGCTGAAAGCGCTTGCTGAAGTGGAGAAATAGGGAGGGCAGTCTTCACCAGTGGGGCAGGAGAGTCCTCTGGGCCCATCCTGGGCTGTAGCACTGCTCTTTGGAGGTGGCTGGAGCCATTGTGGCACATGGAATGTGCAGGTGTGGGGGTGGACTGCTGACCTCTGACAGCTGAACTTCTAGTCTTTAATGTTCAAAATATAACAGGGAGCCCTGCCTGCTCCAAAGATGGGTCAGAAATAAGGTACCTACTGGGGGCTGAGGGTTAGGGTTGCAGCGTTGCCCCCAGCTGGGGAATGTGCCTCCTCACTTACTTGAATTGAGAATTGCAATAAGCAAAATGTGACTGAACGGTGATTTTATTATTTTTTTTTTTTTAGAGGAACCTGAAGGAGAGTTTTCATGTGTGCTCTTTTGCCACTGCATTTTCCAAGGAGCCATCACATAACCAATGGAGTATTTGTACTTAAAGGATTAATTCCTGCTGTTTGCTTGTGTTCTGTTAATCATACTGTTTCCTCCTAAATGATTACAATTGATGAAAACCAAGGCAAGGGATACAATAAACAATGCGCACAATCCAGGTACCGGGGGAGCAGGGTACTGCCAGGTCCTTCCTAGCACAGGTGTTCAGCTGTTTCAGTGCCTGTTATGGGTAAAGGGCTTTCGTTCTGCTCAGCTTTGGAGATATGTCAAACTGTTAAATTAAGAGAGCTTCACTGGAGGAATTCGCTGTCATTTCAGGTGCCCAGGTCCTTTAAATGAGCATGTATCAAAAGGAGAGTGGCTACTATGGCTCATTGGTTAACACTGTGGTCTGTCTCCTTCCTCATTTTATTTTATGTGAAAAGCTGGCAATTTTCATATATCTATAAACAGGCATGAGCTGCTGCACAGAAATTGAGCTCGTTATATTAATAATGATTTACCATGAATGTCCTCCAGGGGCTTGATTTGGTCCACATCAAAGTCCTTGGGATTCTTTCCACTGATTACAGCAGCTCAAGCCCTAAGCAGGTTTTCTTTTTAAAGTCTCCCTTTAATGTCAGCTTGGTGTCAGACACATCTCATACTAAGCTGCGTGCTGCCCAGGGGAGCAGGGCACTGCTCTGAGCCACCCGGGGACGACAGGCCCTCATGGGAAATATGGAGGTGCCGCTCTGCAGCCCTGGGGCCTCCCTGCAAGCACTGCTGTGAGGCTGGGGGTAGCCAGCTGCTGCTGCCAACATTCCCTGGGCCCTGCAGAGAAGCAGGTGGGGAATGAGAGCCCCCAGGCTCCATTCAAAGGTTGTTTGCCACCACTGGTCAGAGCACAGAAGAGATACTGAAGAGATTTTGGGTCTGCACCCAGCTCTTTGGAACCCTTTGTTGTCACCAGCTCCTACTTGGGAAAAAAACAAGCTTTGCCTCCTTCCTGGGGGGCTGAGAAAGCTGAATTAAATAGGAGTCAAATTGTTCTTACGAGACCCTGAAATATCTCAGTGCTTCTGGACGAGTGTTTATACAGTCAGAGAGGGAAATGCAAATCTATGGCATTTTGATGCTGCTGCAGAAAAGATGTTTCCCTGGGGACAGGGGAGCGTGGTGGGGCGACAGGACCGGGAGAGCAGCGCTCCTCCCACTTATGTAACCCCTGCTTGTTTCAGGGCTTAGCAGGACTGCAGTGTCAACACAGTAGCTGGAAACAAACCACAAGCTCTTTCTAAGCTCCGTATGAAGCATCAACTAAATATGTGAGCAGCTTTCTACAAATAAAATCTCTTTTTGTTTTGGACAGAATTTCCATTTCTGCATTAACAGATTAATTTATTTCTTTTTACTGTTTATTCTTCCTTTAAAATCCTGAGGATGACCCAGGCAGTGATGTGAGCAGATCTGGCCTGCGTTTCTAAAAAACGTTGCCGTGGTGCTTAGAGTATTGTTAAATTTTAATTATTAGTAGTTACAAAGCTAATAAATTACAAGAACACCAAAATCTATTCCAGCCATATTGCTGGGTTTCATTCAGACGCAGTCAGATAATTATAACTAACAATAATTAAAAATTAAAAGTGCTGTAGGCACATACCCATCACGTTGAGTCTGTCTGCCTGAACATTTGTTATGGACTACGAAACCAGAAGCATTGCCTCTGCTCTGGTGTCACCGTGCAGAAGAGTTTTGCCCCCTGGGTCTGCGGATCTCAGTAGGTTTGAATTAAGTGGGGGAGATCTGTGTGGCTGTTTACAAACTCAGGGTCGGGAGATGGCTCTCATAGTGCCCAGTGCTGAGAAGTGCCTTTGTGGAGCTGTGGGAATGCTGCTGGGGCTCTGCAGCAGAAGCAGTTCTGTCCTGAGCCTAATGCCCAGGAGGGGGATGCTGTGCAAAAGCGAGAGAGGCACCCCAGCCCCTCTGTGTGATTTGGCAGCATTCTGTTCCCTGTCCCTAGGCTGAGGTGGCCCTTGTACAGCCAGGTTGCTCCTGCTTTGTGTGAGGGGTGATGCAGAAATCCCAAAGTGCCCTGTGCTTGGTGTGGTTACAAGGTGCAGCATTTTGTTGTTGTTATTGTTTGGAAAGGAAGTTCTGGCCATCATATTGCCTCATTTTATTTTTTTATCATCTCTGAGATCTCTTCAGAGAGATATGTAGAGGTCTCTCAAGTCTGTGAAGACTTGCCTAAGCTCAGGAATATCAGTAGCTGTCCCACAATTAAAAAGGCCTTCATTTCTTGCACCATTAATGCCGCTCTGTGGCTAGCCCTGGCCAACAAAGTATGCCTAACTTGGCATTAGCTTGTGCGGAAAGCCCAGCAGTGATGCAGAGTGGGGGAAGAAAAGGGAGCCAGGTGAAAGGCATCGTTTGAGTCATTAATGCACTTAAGTGCACCCAAGTGTCAACATGTGTGATCAAGTGTAAGGAGGCATGTCGTTCCAATGTGGCAGCGCTGGCACACAGAAGGGGCTTCCTACAGCAGAGATGGCACTTGGAGCTGGCGCTCAGGCTGCCCAGCTAAACCCGTTGTTGCCTGTCATCTATGCCCTAAGGCAAGGGTCCAACCAACTTTTGTGTAGGCACCATGCCATCCCAACAGATGGCCATGAGTGTAAGCCGCCAAGAGACAATGTATATGCATCAATTGTGTTTATTGAAAGCACAATTCCTGGCTGGAAGTGTCCAAATGTCTATTTATTCTGAGCTAAGATGCCTTTAGTTAATGGATATGGAAATGCAGCCTAGCTTTGAACTATTTTATATACATTATAATGCAGTGTCAATACATGTGTGTAAGACATGCTGATTTTGCGGAGCCACTTAAAGGTCTGACATGGCGCACACATGGCACACATCCCTCCCAGGATGGAGTCCTAGTGCCAGGGTGCCGTTCTCCCCTTGCTGCTGGAGGCCAAACTCTGTGGGTGCTGAACATGGCTGTAAATCTCTAGTGTGCCATGTGGAGTGTGGAGGTGTGCAGGGAATCAACCTCGTGCGCTTGCAGACTTTCCTTTGAACACATCCAACCTCTGCTTCCACTCTGTGGTGGAAGCCCTTTGTGCTTTGTGGGTGAACATGTGACATGCTAGCTGAGACCAAAGCGAGCTGTGCTGTACACATCCAGGCTGAGGGTTGTTGCTTTGTTGTTTATGTGTTTTTGTTGTTTTTTTTCACATGTGGCAGGAAGAGGGGAAAGACACTATATGTAAAGGTTTTGCTTTTTGTTTGGCAACGTGATTACCCACCAAAAGAAGGAACTGATGAAAGAATCCAGAGAGGGGTTTGTATGTGTACATTAAAGGATGTCTCCTTCCTGCACTTGTTAGCTTTATTCAATTAAGACTTGTTAGTGTGCTTGAAAGCTAAGCTTTAAAGACCCCTCTGAACATACGGTTTGGTAATCATAAAGATTCAGGCACACTGTGGGTAAATAAATACAGCAGGAATGTTTTACTTCCAGATTTCCCTGCTATTGGAAGCAGAGCACGTGGGCATGTTAAACATCCATCCTTGACCAAAAGGAGGAAGCACAGGAGAAGAAATGAGAAATAGATTTTCTTTCGGAAAGACCAGATTGCACTCTCTGGTCTGGCAATAACAATTACTAATGACATTTAGAGTGAAATTAAGGATGAGAAATGCAAGTTGGCATTTCAGCAGTGCCAGTCGGTAACATTGCATCAGAGCTCACAGGAGAGATGGGAAAAAGTTTAGGGATGGAAAATTAATTTTGTTATGTCAACAATTAACAAATACCTTTTCTTCGTTCTTTAGCACACTATTGCAAATTACTGCTGTGATAGTATTTAGCAGCTCCTCGGGTGAATGAAAAAGCACTTTGAAATCCTCATTTCTGGAGTCAAACACACAAGATATGATTTGCTCCATTCTGTTGAATAATGAATGACAAAAAAAAAGTTCAAACTGACCAGGGAGGGAGAAAAATGAGCCTTTAGATTTGTGGATCTGCACTTTGTGCGGTTTTTCTCTGCAGATTTGTATTAGTTGTTTTTTTGTTTTGTTTTTTTTTTTTTTACAGTTGTGGATGAATTAAACTTACTTGTCCTCACTTGTTCTTTTCTTCCCTATTTTACAAATTTGGCAAGTCTGAAGTTGAACAGTGCACTCAAATCTGTGCAGGAAAATTGTGGAGAAGCCAGACTTGAGAGCTCAGGAAACCTCAGACCTTTTACTTAGAAGTCCTTGATGTGTTCGTAAGGTGAAATTCCTGTCCCCATAGGAAGGTGGTACAAAGTCTGCTCTGCCTGCAGCCAGGCACAGAGGGGCTGCAAGCTGTGGGTCTGTGAGCGTGCCCATCAGCACAGCTGGCTGTGCAGCAGCAGTGACCCTGGGGACAGCAGATCCAGATACTACTGCTTCCCACCACCAGAGCCCCAAGCAGGGCATGGTCCTTGTAACAAAGAGAATGCTTTTGTAGTATGTAGGCAAATAAAATAATGTGGGGTTTTATTTGTTTCTTTTTCTGTTCTTTTAGTGTTTGTTTTTTTTTCCTTCAGAAAGTCTTGTCACAATGTTTGTTTGTTGTTGCTGGTGAGAGGAGTTCTCTAACGCAGCCACTTTGGTTTGGGTTTTTTGTTTGTTTTTTGCAGTAGAAATGGATATGGAGTGTAGTTTGGGTTCTGAGCGTGGGTTAGCTCTGTTTCCTCCTGTGAGTATCACTGTCATCCAAAGGAGCAGGGATGCTGCATTGGAAAGGGCAGAATATAAGCACTATTTAAGAAAGAAAACAGCGGAGCTTGAGCAGTCTGTTTTAAACAGCTCATCCAAGGTGGAGTACAGTATGCTTTTAGAAGTTCCATTTCTTCATTTGCTTGCTGTTGGAGCAAAACAGGGGTGCTTGTCCAGACATAAGAGTATATGCCTCAGTGTTTTCACAAGGAATGTCTAGATCATTAAATATAATAGGTCTCAGCTGCAGTTTTGATCACTGAAGCATGCACACAATTCATCACAGCAAATTAGGTACGTCTTTGTAACTTATCTTTCTGCAATTTGCTGGCACTTTTAAAGAGCTGAAACTTATATTGTATGTTTTGCTGAAGCCATTGCAGGTAAAATATGCTGTGTTTATTGTCGGGAGAACAAGGATCCAGTAATAACAAAAACATGGAGCAGCCTGTTTCTGCTCCTGCATCTTGCAGAACCAGCAGTAGTACCAGCAGAGATCCCCAGCCACATTCATTATTTATATATTTTAGTGAATTTCTTGTCTGCAGTAAAAGAGATGTAAGCTTCAACATCAGACTGTTTGTGCCAAATTCCACCCTACAGCCCATTCAAGAAACCTGAGGCAGCCATGGTTCTCAGTCATTACACACACCATTTATCTGATTGGAATTTTGTCCTCTCTGGCTTGAAATGTTGCTTGTTCTTTAAAAGCTTGGTTTGACCTTTGGAGAGAAAAGATATTTGATAGGCACATCTTAATTTATTTATTTTTTTGGTAGTGAGAACCCAAACCAAAGCCTACTTAAACAGAAATCAGCATTCAGAAGCAGCACAGTTACTGAAAAGCGTTTACTTTATTAGTGGAAGAAGACAGACGTTAGTGGACTCGAAAATCACCTTTCAGTGGACTCATCAATTTCAGTTGCTAGTTAGATGGGTATCTTTGTAACAGCATGAATTTATACCCTGGGTTTTTTTCAGTTTCCTTAAGATCGCTGCTGTCTTAACCTGCTGAGAGGTTCGGACATGGATTTTGGTTATTTTCTTTTCCTTAAAGAGGACATGGTTGTGTTTCTAATTGCAGGTCTTTCTTACATCGTAGAAAGGTACTTAGTTTTGAGAGATGTGAATGATATGTAGCTACAGTATAAGCACAATGTTGTAAAAGAATTCCCCAGTATGGCTTCTGTGGGGGGAAAAAATAATAATAAACAGTCTAAACCATTTTCAGTAACCAGATCTTTTTAACTGTCTGAAGGTGATCACAGTCCACCTGTATTTACATCTGGGGTCTGTCACAGTGTAACGGTCTCCTTTTTAACTCAGAAATTCAAGGCTACTGGTAAACAGAGCAATGCATTAAGCAGTCAGTCTCTGAAATAGAAAGAAATACCGTCCTGCCTCTATTGTGCAGCATCTTTAGGTTTCAGGGATTTTGTTTAAATCTGAAATTTATGTCCAGGAGAAATAAAATATTAGATTGTAAAAGCAGCGGGGGAGGGAGTAAACATAGTCTCTTTTGTCCTTTATATCATTTCCCCAGGAAGATAATAAATGTATGGCAAGTGTACAGGCATTGTGTGTATATTGTATTTCATATGTGAAGCCCAGATTTCAGACAGGAAATCCTGGACTGATGCTGTACCACAGTTTCCTACTCCTGCAGTGCTGGTGGAGCACCCCCTCCCCCCTGCTTCTGCCATTAGAAGGTGTCTGAAAAATAGTTTCATGAAGAAATTTAGAAGGCCTTGAGTGTACTTGTGCTATGCCAAGTATGAGATTTAGGGTTTAACCCCGTGGTTTGGCTCTTGGTCAATGAAAGGTGAGGGAGCAGTGCTTTTCCCCATCGTAGCTGGATGCAGCTGAGGACCCGGTCCTGCCTTTTGGGCAGCCTTCCTGGGGCCATTTTAAATAGCAAGAGACTGCTACCGGCTGCTTCCTCATTGGCATACCTGCTGTCCTTGCTCTGTGAGGTTGGATATAAAGCTTGAGCAGTGAGTGGTCAGGAAACAATGGGGCCTGGTAAGAACAAAAGAAGGAACTATGATCCGGCAAGTTGGTAGCTTGCCTGCCTGCAGCTGGGTTTGTGCACAGGGCTGTCACTGCCTGCACCTTGTGCTTTTGGCAGGAAAGCTGTTGTATTTGCAGTCCAGCTCGCTCTCGTGGAGCTGAGTTATGTACAGAAACATACAGCAGTTCTGTTTTCAGAGAAGTGTATTCAGTTGGTGTTAAAACAGAGCATTAAGTACACAATATTTTGAGATTGGTTTCATATCGCACCTTGACCAGAGGAGAAAGGAGGAAATTGAGATCATTTGGAAAACATTCTTTTTCTAGATTGTGCCTGTTCTGTGTTAAACCAAAGTGGCACAGCAGTGCTTTATGTGCAGGCTGAGCGCATGCATGCCATGACCCAACACATGTAGCAAATGCTCCTGGGCTGATTGCTGAGCTTAATCCTTTCTTCACGTATTTCATATTGATAGAATAACGTGAAATGTAGGAAACTGCCCATCCACAGTGAAGTGATGGGGCTTTGCTGGAAAAACCCAGATGATACAGATAACACTACATATACTGATGTGCTCAGCATAGAGATACCTCCTGCTGTCGTGTAGCATCAGCCTGGGTTCAGCAAGGCTTTGCCACCCCACCTCTGTGTGTGCCAGCCCATATTTGGCAGCAGCAGTCCTGAGCTTATTCACTTGCAGTGCTTGAGCTGATTCTCTGCAGAGCATCTCGTGTGTCCTCTGCTGTGTCCTGGGCAGGTGGCATATAGACCCATAGGTCAGTGCTGCAGAGCCTGGAAAATCCCGTTTTGTAACAGCTACAGTTACTTTGTTCATACAGCATGGCAACATTGCCTCCTTGCTTTGTCTCGTGATGCCTTTGAGGAGACGGCTCATGTTGGTGATATTTTGGCCCCACTGTTCCTTATGGGAACCAGTCATCCTTGGCTCCTTCATACTAACAGCTCCTCTGGGGTTAATTCCTTCAGGCAGTGGGCAGTGGGCTGATGACAGCTCTGTCTGCAGATTCCTGTTCTGCCGGTGGCGTGTGTGCTAATGGGGAGGCATGTAAAGTGCTTCTATAAACTATGGCCTTGCTATTTTATAGCAGAGACTTGTACTGGAGGATTTTATGTCCCTTTTGAAACTGGAAATCAGCAATAACAGCCACTGTGTCCAGGGCAACAGGTCATTGACCACTCGTTTTGTCAGACTGAGCAGTGTGTGGCCACCATGTGATGGGGATATTCGTCTGCCTTTAAGAAAAATGCATCCATAATGCTAAGCAATACAATTTGTCACATCTGTATTCCATTAGAGAGGGTTTTTCTTTAGTTGCTGCTTTTTAGAAGAATCACAGATGAAAGTGCTGTGTTACCTGTAACTGAATGCCGATAGATGTACCTCATTTGGAGCCAGTCTTTCTGCACTTGCTTATTTGGTCCAAGGAACTGTGTTCAGCTGCAGCTCCCATGGCTCTTAATGGAAGATATTGCCTAAGTAAAGGCTCAAGGTGTGCCCCTGTTAATGTTTGCATTAAAATTCACAATCAAGGCTGAAACTCTTTTATACCCAGTCCTTGCCACCAAGAATACCTTACTGCTGCAGGAAAAATAGCTACAAAAAATCAGCTGCTGTTCACTGACCCTTGCCATGCCAAGGAACAGCAGGGTAAGTGAAGGAGCCAGTTTTAGGTTCAACTTTGAATGTCATGGCTTTTGTTGGTTTGTATTCCCATAGAAACAGTCCTTCAGTGAAGCTTTTGTCTGTGCATTTTGACTGGCGAGTGCTAAAGGTGCTACGTGAAGTGTTTCCCTTCAGTTTAAAGTAGTTTCTAAAAATCATTCAGTGTTTGTAGAAGAGGAGCAAAGTGTCCCACAGTGATGATGTCAGCCCCCAAAGGAATGAACAGTTTTGGGCTTCTGTGTCATGTGTTACCTTAGATCAAGGAGGGGTTAATGGGATGTGCTTCGGATAGGCCTAAAGAAATCGACAAATTATGGTGTTGAGAGGAATAGCTAAGAAGATTCCTAGAAAGTGCTTCAGCCCTTGGAAATGGTTTTGTAATGCAGTGCTTCCCTGCTTAGGACCCAGAAATGGATATAAAGTATGTCAGCACTGGAACATGTGTTTGCTTTTGTTAGCACAACAGTGGAAGTTTCTTCAGACTCGGGCAGAGCACGAAGTGCCACTGCCTGCCAGGTGGGTGCCAGCCGTGGGGTGGAAGCAGCTCCTGTGGAACAGGGCTTCCCGTGCCCAGGCTGAAACACCAGGGCATTGCTGGGCAGCATGCAGGCATCCTGCAAGCATCCCTTCTGTCAGGGTCAGCAAAAATGGGGAAATGGGGATTCACCGGGGATAAATGCTGAGGCTGTGGGAGGAGCATAGGAATCCTAAAATGACTGTTTTCATGGACTTCTGACAACAGTAATGAAATCTGCCCTCCCCCCACTTTACATGGAGAAGTACACGGTTCTTCCCTCCACCGATTTTGATCCTGTGTGTAGCATACTGCAGGCTCCGAGCCACACGGATGTGTTGCATTTGCATTTCTGAGTAAAATTCTCAGGAGCGTGTGGTCCCTCGGGACAGGTATTATTAGCTCCCTTGTTTCATTGGGTGCCTCGGTGAATCAGAGTGTGTTTACAGTGAGTTTCTCTAACAGAAGTCTCTGCGTATTTCTTAATAATATATTCTCCTGTGGTTTTTATTTCCAAAGTGCCGTGGTAAGGAAATGTTCCCAAAGGCTTCAGTTTGCTTTTGTGCTCCAGCATTTTACCCCGTGTTTTTGAAGGAAGCATATAGACTTTCCGGTGAGATACTTAATGGAATGTGAGATGCTGTGCCAGGCTTAAGCTAGTATTTGTGGTCCACTTGTAATAGGATCACCTTGTTTTATTCGGAGTTTTTAGGGAATACAAAGAGATGTCAGGTCAGGAAGACTGACGGTACTGAATTATTAGTCTCATGTGGAAAGGGGAAACACATTGTCAGAGTCCAATTAGGACTGTGCAACCTGAATTAGAAGAGAAATTAAATTCATAAATCATCCACAAAATCCTTAGCTAGTGCAAGGGAAGGCTGGCACTGGAGAAAATAACTGTAAGGAAGGTATTTGTAATAAAAGGTAATGTTTCAGACCTGGAATAGCATGGAAATGGATATCCAAATTCAAGAAAATGTTAGAATTAACGAAAGCAATGTCAGGATGGAGGCAGAATGGCAAATTGTTTGGACTGTCCAGCACGGCAGCCGAGCACACAGACCTGTGTATGCAGAACAAAGACAGGCGAGGGTTGGGGGGTGGTGCTCAAGTGCGTGCGTGTGATTTGTAAAGAACAATGCTCGGGCAGTTGCATTTCAATATAGAGAAATGTGAGCAGTAGGAAAAGAGTTACTAAACAAAAAAGCCAACAGTGTTTAGCTGGCCATGCGTGGATCAGCTTTTTTCCATGTGTGCATTCTACGAGTTCTGAACCTACTGACTTCAGACAAAGCACTCGGGGTGGCTGGTGCTGAGGTGTGTTTGAAATAGCTGGCTTAGCTTTCAGAGGCACCAAACCTCCAGGTGTATTTTCATACACACTTGAAGTGATTTTTGTTTTTGGTTTTGGTTTGGCTTTTTGTTCAATGCACTGTAAAGGACAGCTTCCTAACTGCATTTGTTGGAGTGCCAGCTCAAAGTGTGCTAATGCTGGGACTGACTAAGGTAGGGCAAGTTATCAGATGCTAGAACCTGGGGCAAGGGGAGGTTGAACCATGGAAGCACACGGCAACATAAGAGATGTGAAGGAGGCAGGAACACAGGCAGACTTCTCCTTTCACAAAGGATGTGGCACCTTTCGTTTGTCCCTACCTCAGTTTCAAGGGATTCTTCAGATAAAGAAGGGACATGTGAGCCTGTCTTGCCTGACAATTTCTTTTTATTGAGTACCATGATAACTTGGAGTTGAGCTGTTACACGCATTTTATGTGGTGGGTGAAGTATCAGGGGAAAGGGAAGAAGTGATGCTGTATTTCCTGGAAAGTAGGATCTAAACATATAAATGTCATTGGGTAAGAGTTACCTGAAGCAATTGGGAGGGGAATTAACACTTGGTTTTATGGGAAGCATTGGTTACCACTATCGGTTCTAATGAAGTGTATTAACTAAATCGTGTTCTGAGTATTCATTCAGCCTGTTTATGGCACACTCTTGAGTACATTTACTGTTTGTCAGAAGTGCAAACTAGTGAACATATGAGGCTTTAAGACAGGCCATCTGTTAGTCGTAGACCCTTGGATAATTGTCAAACAGTTCTAAAAATAAGCACATATGAACTGCAAGGGAGTGCAAAGGTGATTTGTCTTTAGTCTGATGGCAGAGTAATGACCAAAAATTGAAAATAAAAATAAATCACTTTTTCCTGTAAAGCAAGCTTGCTCTCCTTCTCTCTCCTTTCTCTCCTTTTTGTATTCCTCTCCTTAGTGTGCTATTTTTCATCTTTTTTTTACTTAGCTTTTTTCCTCTTGCTCTTCTGGGTCAAGGCATCCCCTGAATTCCTCTCCAGTTTAGGATTTAGAGCAGCACCAATTTAAGGCTCACCGCTTTCCATAGAGAGTGTAATCCTCATTGGCTAAAGCAAGGCTTGTCCTGTGTCCTCTGCCTGAAGTAATCTCTTTATAAAGTCAAGACATAAAGATTTTGATGGTTATGGATTGCTCTTAGAGTGAGTGCCTGTGCATGTACATCTGTGAAGAATAATGGCTGAGAGCTTTTTGGACCATTCTGAATTCGAATGATGCAAAGCATCTTTTAAAAAAAGAATGTTGCAGATGGTATTTCGTAAATATTTAGACACTCTAACTTCTGCTCATAGCACTTGGGAGGTTTTTTGTCTCATTTTTACATTTATGTTCAAATGTGAGACTTGAACTTTGTCCCCAAGCCAATGTCTGAATTTGGGGTTTAGTTTTTGTCTTGAAGATGTGTGTGTTGATGTTATATGGTGGGATCGCTTCTTGAGTGCCTCAGCCCTGCTGGGCAGATGGACTGCTGGGGCTTTTGCCCCAAGCCAGAGGACTCCTCACCCTGGAGAAAATGCAGTGAATAGGAATGGCCAACCACTGTGTTCACATGGCACTCTTGAAGTCGATGCTTCCAGTCCAGGTGGTTTGCGGTGCCAGAGCAACTTGCACAGGCATGGGGCAGCCATGCACAGTGTCTCCCTCACGGAGCAGCTGCTCCCTGGTGCCCAACACACTCAGACAGTCATGGGTCGCAACATGTCCCGATTACCAGTTCAGTTTCACATTGGCTGTTTGTCACATAGATATCCTGTCTCTGTAATTCCTGTTGAAATAATTTGGAGAATGATTTCTGTACATTTTAATGTTATTTGGAATGAGAGAGTTTTACAACCTTTAACTGAAGCCTCAGCCTCTACTTAAAACTTTAGAAGGCTTATGAATTTCATTCGAGGGTAGTGGGCATCAACAGCCCTGTTGTGTGGTTTCTTTATTCCTGTGTAACGTGGTCTTTTAGGTGCATAGGTGGTACAGCTCTGAAATGGCTGGTGTGAAACACCTAAATGTGTAACACATACACAGTGGCACTATAGACTGGATGTATTATGGCCTCAGACCATTATCACCCCTCCCCCTCCCCCCTCACAGTTGCATTTTATTTTTTTCACCTGCTCCTATGAAGTACACCTGTGAATTGTTGGCAGGGAATTTTGCTGCAGTGTGGGAGACTCCCAGCTTGACTGCATGGCTTGGAACTTGGCTCCGTCATGTGCTGCTTTTCTCTCTGTGTGTTTTCTCTCAATCTTTATGTAGCTTGTAAGAGTTCCTTTAACTGCTGTAAGTGATCATCTTTCAAGGCCAATGCTTTTCTTCTTGACATAGCGCTCTGAAAATGGAGAATGTCATGCCAGTGTTTTCGTAATAATGCACATAGAAAAAGAACTGTTCGTTGTAGGTGTCCTGCACAAGTGGCTTGATCCATATCCAAAGGGCAGGCAGGGGGTGTCCCCAGGGAAGATGTGCAGAGCGATCAGTGCATACAGGGACAGTAACCAACCGTTCTTTGAAATCTTTTTATTTCCTGCAAAACCTGTCGCCCAGTTCCTTGGTCACAGATACTTCCGCAAATGGTTCATCTGGGGATTGTGCAGCAAGTAGAAAATTCCACTTAAACACTGAGACAGCCCTGGGGCTCAGGGTGGTTGCATTTTTCCTCCTGATCCAGCTATCAGAATTGCGATCCATTTTGTGTGATTATTAAGAAAAAAAAAATAATAATAATAATAATTCCAACTTTGCCCTATAAATAAGCTGTGACTTACTTGATCTTGACAGGTGACTTAGTGCTGCTATAGAATTTTCCAGCTGCAGCCATGTCTCAGAATGATGTATTCTGTGGGGTATCAGCTGCGAGCCATGCGTAAACCTGGGGACCTAACAGGAGCCGAAAAGAGCCATTTTTAATGCTCAGCTTCCAAATTATGTCCTGCCTCCTGCCAGCCCCAAATGTGTACTCACATGGATGTGCAAATACGTGCGTAAGCATGCCTGGAGAGCCCTCATTTTTGCAGCTGCTGTATTTTCCTTTGGAAATCACCGTTAAGTTGTATGTTTATTAATTTTCAATATAAACTCTGGAATCGACAAGTCACATGAGAGCTGCTTCCTGCTCGCCCTCCTGTCGAGAAGGGGTGGGATGTTTGCTGATGAGTCAACGGAAGGTTACGTGGGTGGAAGCATTCCCGTGGCATTGCACATTTCAAGATGCTTGGTCCCTCCTGGACTTCATGGTTTCATCCTGGCATAGCTGACAGTAGCAGAGGGGTGAGCTATTTCTGCTAAGGCCTGTCACTGCCAGGAGTAAACTTTTATAACTGGCCTGAAATCAAGGTCAGCAGGGGGCAATTTGTTAGTAGGCATGCATAGAGATGCCCAGTGTTAAAGTTCTTTTGTAAGCACGCAATGCATGGGTTAAACATGCAAAGAACACATGGGAATAGAGACATAAATGTTGATCTTGGATGCTTTTTGACTTCTGCAAAGTGTGGTTCAAGTAAGCTCCATACACAAAGGGCAGAGTGAGTAAAGCAAGATGTGATGTGATGGCGACTTGCAGTAGGAAACAGAGGTTAACAGACTTTTTTGGGAGGCATGTTTGTGTGGTCTGAAACACACTGCCCTACGTGAGAAACCTGTGCTGGCTGCAGAGGATATGGGCAGGCTTTTGGGAATCTTCTGAACACTTCAGTGGTGGTGAGGCAGTTGCCCACGCAGGGACATGGTCTCTCATAAGCCCTAGGGTGTGCAGGACTGGTGGGTTTTTACGTGAGCATGGGTTGTGCAGGATCTGCTCCCAGACAGACACAGGGAGGATTCCGCATGCTCAGACTCTTTTCTTCTTAGACATCACAGATACATTTGTGAAAATGTTGTAAGATGTGGCTCTATTTATTAACTGCTTGGCCCTGGGACTAGTCGGTGTATTGATTGCCAATAATGCTTGCAAAGGGAATAAATGGTCCATTCCCAAGGCAGTAAAACAAAATCACAGTCTGCATATGGAATGTGTGTGTTTTATTTGTGTTACGCAGATGGCTCTATAGCATGGCTCCTGTCTGACTCAGCTCTGAATAGCTGCAGGATTTGAGTATAATCTGATGTTACTGTGTGTAAATTCGGTTCACAAAAACAGTGTATTGGTTGCATTAAGAGTGTTCAGAATGTATTATTAACCTATGTTTGGGGAGGGAGGGCTCACAATGAAAGCTTCATTATCAGATTAAGAGCCACATACCATTCCTTTATTGACCTGCCTGGTATAATCAATGCAGCAGCCACGCAAGTTTGAAATCATGCTCCCTGACTGTAGACTGTGCGTCATGCATCTAGTGCTGATCGTGCATTATCTTTTAAATGACACTACCTAAATAAGTATGGATTTGTCCACTGCGCGTAGCCTGCTTTCGATTGGAAAATGGTCAACGTTTCACTCTTTTTATTGATATTTGGGAAGAACTAAAAATAGAATTGTAATGAAGTGCACTAGAAATGCCCATTGTTAAAGTGCTCCCTGTGCCTCGTGTGGTGTTTTTAATAGTTGTAAATGTTTCTCCAGTTACGTTTAGTGGACGAGCTTCTTGTTGGTGCTGTGACGATGTCTGTAGGGTTCCATTCATCCCCGTCTATAAGTTGTTAGTTGATCTCAGGATAACACCTATCACTGCAAAGGTCGTTCCTCTTTAAAGCTAGGAAAATCTGCATGTATAACAGAGTAAAAAGCCATTGGATTTTATGTTTGGTAACGATAAATTGTCTAGAAGGAAAGCCCTTTCAGCTATCACTTCAGTTGATATTATTCAGATATTGTGCTTTATCCCTTAATAGGTTTTCCAGGCCTTTGGACAGTACTTCTCCTTTTTGATTCTGAAATACTAGCATCACTAGCTGGGGCTGTGTTCACAGGGCTGATGTTATGCTAAACAAGATGCAGTTATTTTACTCTTGTCGTCAGTTGATTGTCGTTTAATTTCACAAGGGATCCTTCTGAGTGTGCTCCAGCTATAATTCCTCTGCCTTCTCTCTAACCTTTTGTCACATTAAAGCCTGACCGCTATTGTGCAGTTTCCTCTCAGCCCGTCTGTACAATATCGCAGGTAACTTTTGTCATGATGTCGAAAGTCAGCAACACTTCTGACACCTGGTGGTCAGCTTTTGGGAGTGCACAGGCCAGAAATGCTGACTGCAAACCGGGTCACGGCTGCATGCCGCCCACCAGCCCCTTCCACAGACCCTTTTCATTAGGGAGATGTCATTTCTGGATAGAGTAGAGGAGCATTTTTTCTTTCCTGACTGAGATGTAACTGTGGATAATTTAGAAGAGCCAGATGATTTATTAAAAGTTAAAATATCTTACTTTATTTTAAAGCACTGCTACTGTAAATAAATAATTGGATTCAAAATTCATTTCATGTTTAAAAACATATTCTTCAAGCTGACGGACTTTCCCAGCTCTGTTATTAGGCAGATGGAAACCAGTGAAGTTGCATAAGTTTGAAATAATGCACATGAATTTTTATATTTGTGGATGCCTGGGGACCTGGTCCAATGAAAGCTCACCATGAAGCTCCTCTCCAGTTGCTCCAGCAGTTGAATAATCATACAAATAAAGCTGTGCTTATCTGAAGGACTGGGGTTTTGGTCAGCATGCAAAATGTTAGTGAGTTGGTACCGCTCTGCAAATGCGCTTTCAAGATTGGCTTTGCTATTTATTGGCTCCAGCACAAAGTGGCAAGACAGGTCAGCATGCTCTGATGAGAGATGCTGTGGTGACACAAGGCTATTAGAGATCTACCCGGAAAGGAACAAAAAAGACTGTTGCAAGAAATGTGTAGGACAAGGTCTGTTCTTAAAGAGATTTACCTTCTGCGTTACTCATCCAGTCTTCTTTCTGCTGGGGATTAATATCCCTGTTGCCTGAATTGGTGGTTCAGCTGCTCTTGCTGAAGTATTTCTTGGACTGAGGAGTGTGTGTCACAATCTGGTGTCTCTCTCTGCCAGCGCTTGCACCCGTTACTAGTGATAATAAAAGAGTACAATATGGCTCAGGTTCCCACAGTGATTCACTTTTTTTTAATTGTTATACTTAAGGGAATCCCTAAAGGCATATTTTGCCCACAAAGTGTTACCACTTTCTTTGTATGTATTGAAGGGGGGGGAAAAAAGAAAGAAGCTCTCGTGGCTGTACTTGGCTTGTAGAATTTTTTTGTCTAAGTTCATGCCAGTATTAACAGATCTATCAGAACAAAGCAAATGTGTCATATTGGCAGCTGTTACTTATGAGTACTTTTTCTTTACTGTATTTTGTTTTGTTATAATTGAGAAGCTTTTATGTTGAGCTCTGCATAAATGGTACTGAGTAGGAGGGTATGGGCATGCTTTCTATTATTCTGCCCCTCATGCATGTCTCCTTTTTTCGTCTTTCCAGAACCACACATTGAGCCAGCACGCACAGTGAGCCACTGGCACTACAGGACACCTCTCTGCAGAAGACTTGACGGTGGCACAGTGGGGAGGACCATTTGAACATTACATCCAATCAAAGTGTCATTTGCAACCCAGATGTAAAACTCTAATGATTTGGCCATGAGGCGCTGCTATTATAAGCAGCTGGAAATGAATATTAATGGAAGAGATTAAAAGTATTCCATGCTCAGTATTTTTTATTGTCCTGCTTCAGCTAGTGTACTTTAGAGCTTCTGCTTCTGACTGAATTTATAGTGTTAGCTAAATCTGCTTTGATGCTGTTGCCCTTTGTTGCTTCTTGTATTATATTGATAGTTAAAAATTAGATGTGTTTTTTTAAGCTGCTTTTTAATTGCGAATTTAGGTAACTGTGCGTTGTGATGTGATTGCTTGGCTATTGTCTGAATATTTCTTTTTCTTTTTTTAATTAAAGACTAATGCTTTGATTGGATTTGCCAGTTCACCGGACAGTGATTAAAACTATGTAATGAATATAATCGGTTTCAGTGCAACTGGATGGTCTGCTTTATAAATGTGACTTATCTGATTGCAATAACTAGTACAGTTCAATAAAGGGAATACATGAGCTTAGTATTGGAGTTGGTCTGTCTGTCGGTCCGTGCCACGTATCACCACTGCTGGCTCACGTGTAAACTGTACAAACCAGTGGCTCACCCAGCGACAGAGTTCTGTGCTCCATGAGGAAGGAAGGCTGTGAGGAAAGCAGAAGCCCTGCTCTTGTGCCTGGTGTTACATTCTCTCCAGGATGCGCTTTGCAGACTGTGTTGAGGTAAGAATATTTCTTACAGATCTGGGCACCAAGATGAGTTTCTACCTTATGAGTACTCTTAAGAGTTAGCAAGAATGGAGGGAAGTTGGTCTATAGGTGCCTTGAATCTATCTTTGTGTTTCTTTGTTTTAATACAAAAATTAGCTTTCCAGACTGTATACAGATGTGCAAATACTGGATCAGGTCTCTGGGATCTTGATTGGAGACTGTGTATTTCAATCACGTGGACTTCTAGACCTCCAGGTACTGTATCCCTCTGTAACTGCCATAGTCTGACACTTTAAATTGCTGTTATACAGTCTAATACAGCTCATTAGCAGGCTTTTTTTTCTTCTTTTTAAATATGCCATATGGTAATGAGGTAAGTTAGATCTCCAGTCAGAGAAATGAGCATTTAAACACCGTGAACACCTTTGAAAAGTTAGTGAGACATAGTCATAGCATCTCCTACCTGAATGAACCGTAATTGTTGTGGAAGACATTCAGCAGTTGTGACAGCTGAAATGAATGTGGTTACCCATTCCCATGATGTACAAGGCTTTGCAGGACTGCAGCGTAGCAACATGTGCACTTAGATCAGCACAGATCTGAAACGCTCTGCAGCAAGCACTACTGGTTGTTGTCATTGTATTGTGGCTGTGCCTGGAGCATGTTTGTGATATTTTGTACAAAATGTTTTCAAGGAAGCGTTATGCCCACATAACTTCCTGCAGTAAGTGTTAACAAGTGCAAGGGCACAGCTTGTTGACACTGCACATTTCTGCTGTTGTTGGTAGCTGTGTTGCACACACACAGTTCCAGCAGGACAGTGGAACGTTGTGCACAGACAGGAGGGCTACCAGGCATGACCAAGACAAGGTTATCCCCTCTGGTAGAAAACAAACACCAGAGCAGGCGCAAATTCTGGCTTGAGGAAAGTTTCCACTTTCTTAGAAGAATGATGCAATGTCCCATTTGGGGCGAAGGGCAGGTTCATTTCCTAATCTGCCAGTTATTCTGCTAAAATAGCATCGCGTGGACATTCAGAAAGAGTTCAGACTTGACATTTTGTTTATGTGATGCAGAAATTTGAGCCCTACTATAACTGGAAATGACGTTTCTTAATTTCAAGGAGGACAGTTTGGTTTTCATCTGGGTAATCCTTAGCTGCTGATGTTGTTCATGCAACAAAATCATTTTACTGAAACGATCCATTTCTAAAAAAGTCGGCTTTCTACTTGATTATTTCTCCATAGGACACTGTAGGAATGCTTATTAACAAATTAGATAATGAAATCACCAGTTTGCTAATCTCATTCACAATGTATGCTTGCTTTTAACTCAAAGGCAACTTTTTAAGATGTGGAATTGGAGCGTCTTGCAGTACAGTCTCATAGTCATGCCCTGCTAAGAAAAAACTATCTGGGAATATACATCAGCTGCTCTGGTAACAGTTTGTGTGCCATCTTTCCCTCTGTGGTAAAAGCAAGGCAGCATTTCTGGGCAGAGGTTCTCACAACAGGGATACCGAAAAAGGAGGCTCTTTGCCTGATGCTGGGTTTGGAATGGTACTTGATTGCTTCTGGGCAGTGCTTCAGAAGTGAAAAGTTAGATGTGGGTTTGCATGTTCAGGAAAGGATTCTGTGCTGGGAATCCCAAGGGTGAAGTGATGTTTTCATGCAACTCTGAAAGCTGCTTTACCAATGTTGTGCTGGAGCTCGTGTCTTTGTCTCAGCATCTCCCTGCTGACTACCGATAACTAGGTGTACGTTCACTGCGCTGAGATGGAGATGCCCTCATGTGAGGATCCTACTCTGAGCTGTGTAATTTTCTCCACCTGACTGGGAAGGTGGGCATAGGGCCAGTGTGCTGGGGCCTAAGCTCAGCCTGGTGGTGCTAAGCAGGTGTGTGTCTATGCTGCATGTTGCATCTGCTTGGAATCCTCCCCAGTTCAGGAGTGAGGAAGAAGGGCAGCAGTAGAGAGGAGGAATAGTTTGGTTTCTACCCTAGCATTAAAAAGTTCAGGCCTGAGGGGCTGTGGCCCTGCTTCGTATTCTCTGTGATGTAAGAGCTTTGTTGGTGGGCAACATGAGTGAGATCAGAGAGAGGAGCGGAACTGCACCCATGAAGCTGGAAAAAACTGAGCTGTAGACCTCTTTTGCAAAGGCTCTGTATCAGTATATCTGTATCTTACAGTACTTGGGTGCTGTTTGAATGGACAAATGCTGCTTTCTGGATTTTTTAAGACATTATTTACCAAGTCTGGGGATGCTTAGCATGCATCTCCTGAGACTGAGTTGTGGGATTTTGGATATAACCAGGCCCACATAAAAAGTCATTATCATAACTGTAGCACACTCTGTGGTGAGGGATTCTGCTGTCATGACACTTGCTTTCTAATGGGCTAAAGAAGATTTAGTTGTGGGTGTGGGGATGAATGCTGCTGCAAGGAAGCAGAAGGAGAGCTGTCTGTTCTGCTGCTTCACCAGAGAGCCGCATCTGTGATGCACTGGGCATCTGCAGCTCCCAGAGGTGCACGTTCTCAGCCTGTGCCTGAGTGCAGCACTGCTGTCTGCCCCTTCTTTTTGTGAGGGCTGAGCTTCCCTAGGTGGAGATGCACCCAGCCGGGCTGCAGCTGACAGCTCTGTAGTGCAATGTGGGGCCTTTGTCTGGTGGTCTTGTGCGGCTGCTTTTTCTGTGCCATTGTGTCCCACTTGGGAGTGGGGGTAGCGCAGCCTTGCACTGGTACAAAACACAGCTTTGCTGGCATAGCTGCAGTCACACCAGGGAGTGCTTTGCCAGCATAGTATATAGTTCCTGTATCAGTTAAAAGCTCCTAGGGAAAACAGATCCTAACTGTGCAGGTGGAGAAAGATAATATCACAGCTTCTAGTACATTTAAGGTTTTTCCCCTTTTTTCTTAGCAGCCAAGAAGTGCTACAAAAGGCATTTGGAAAACAGTCAGATATATTGGATCCAAATGCACCTGTATTTCAACAGCTACAACACATGGAAAATGTGATGGAGAGACTCAGTAATCCACAACTTCTTCCTCCCTATCCGTGTAACTCACAGCTTCTGTGCTGGAGATCGGCTTTTGTGCAGCAGTGTAGCAGACGCAGGCTGGGACCAGCTGTTCGAGGCCCAGGTGGTGCAAATGACTCACAGGTATGTGTAAACCAGAACTGCTGAAATTCTTTGCTGCAGAGTTTAGGCAAAAGGCAATTTAGGACTTCAGGCAAAGAGTCACTTTATGATCTGACTGGCGTTAAGTCCAGTACGATGTTGGTAGCAATGAAAACAAGTTTTGAATGCATAAAGAAAAATTGTACAGTTTATTTCAGACCTTACAAGCTGAGGTAAATCCTAAAATATAAATCCGTATTAGAAATGGATTCATAGCAGGCTTCTATTTGTAGCAGTCCAGTATATTAGCTGTTATACATTGAATGATCTTTCCATTTAGCTTTGCTACATACGTATCCTAGAAGCTCTGATCTCAATACCTATGTAGTCACTGTTACGTATTTGTATTTTGTTTTCAAGGCATCTGTAGTTACTTCTCTGTTCACCAATCAAACATAAAAGCAGAATAAGATTTTTCTTACACCGTGGATCTGTTCATAGTTGATCACCTTTGCCACAGAGGTCACAGCCTTTTGTCAGGTGCTGTAGAGTTTTGGAAAAAGCAAATGCTTTAGTCCATTGCTTCTAGAAGAAGGGGAAATAGAAGAAGTTTGGGAAACATCTGATGGAGGGAGTGATGCATCATTTCGTGTTGGAGCACCTTTGAGAGGACAGGCAAAGGTCAGCCCACTGAGCTCAGAGGAAATGTGAAAGGAAAATGACTTGGGTAGGAAATAACCCATCCTGAGTCCTCCATGTCCCCAGCCCTGGGGTGGTGGATGAGAAAGCTGGTTGGTGGGAAAGCAACAGAAAACCTGAGCCATGATTGAGGCAAAGGGCTGCCCTTTCAACAACCTTCCTGCTCACCACAGGTGTTAATGGAAATCCACCCCCTAGGAGCTGTTTCCACTGAAGTGAATCTGTGTGTCCCAGTGTCCCAAATGTGCATCTCACTCTGCCCAACTAAGAGCAGACCAGTTTCTGGTGCATGCATTCATCGGGCTTTTAGTATGTGTAAGTCACTCTCTCTGGCACAGGCAGCGAAGGTTCTTTCCCTGCTTTAAGTAGTGTTCGCATTTGGCCCACATCCTAAAGTAGAGTTTGTGCAATTCCTTCTCTACCACCACAGAACAACTCACCAGCTGTAGCGGTGTTTGAGATGTGGAGGTCTTGTCTACAGCTTTCTGATAGTACTTAGCTAGAGCAAGAGAAACACTTTGTAAGTGCCATCATGGAAGTACATGTGAGAACAGCACATGCATGTGATCCTAGAAAGCTACATGGAAGGAGCTACAGCAGCTACTGGGCTTCAGCTGGCTTTCCTTCCTGGCTGCACAGCAGTCTTGAGGCATTAGACATCATCCATCCACAGGAAGGCAGCTCCAGTGCTCACAGAATCACATGCTAAATATACAGCCTTACTCTTCAGATCAAACCAAGCCTTTTCCCCCCGTTCTCCTCTTTCTTCTTTACCCAGCAAGTACAAGGGATTTTTGTCTTGGGGAGCCACTTTTGTGAAACTCCCTAACACTCTGTGAGTGCAATTTCCTTCTCATCTGATGGAAGTTTTACATTTGCAGCTTGCTTTTCCTCCGGCTGCAGCACAGTTCATGTGCGTGGTCTCAGCAAGTCTGAAGCTGGGGTGGTTGAGCAGCTCCTGCACTGCTCCAATCCAGGAGGATGTAGGGCAGGAGAACATCAGAGCTGATGGCAGCACTACTTTTTCCTCATCACTTTGTCTCTTTTCTTCCCACTTTTGCCTTTTAAGAAGCTGTTTGTTTTTTACTTTTACTTGTATCCACAAAATTGCTATAATTCTCATCTCTTTAAGACACCCTTCTGGTAAATGGCAGCCATTGCTCGTCTCTTATCTACTTATCTGTGAATAATTGGCATTTCTTGAAGCTTAGAAGTTGCGGTGCAAGGGTGAAGGAGGAAGACTGCTTGTCTGGATGAAGTATCCAAAGGAAAAACACTGAGCATTCTGAGAGAAGGATGAGGTAATGACTGCATCACCTCCAAGACTACTGACAGTCTTCACTGCCCTAATAACGAGCTATGATTTAACCGTGTTAAATCAGATTTCTAAGGAAAATCGCTCAAACACTTCCCCTCTGTTCTGTGAGTGCTGGGGCAGAGGAGGTCTCGTGCAGGGGTCCCAGTCCCTCCTTAGGGCACAGGCAGGACATAGCCGGCCTGCAGCCAGGATCTCCCGGTGAAGAGGCCGGCACGTCCGCAACGCCGCGTGGCTCCGGCAGCTTTGTCTGTCCCGGTTGCTCGCTGCCTCCCAAGGCGGTGACGTGCCGCCCCGCTGCTCTCCTGCTGTCCCCTCCTCCTGCTGTCCCCGGCCATCTGCGTCCCCGCGGCAGGCGGCCGCTGCGCCATGCAGCACCGATGACCTGGCCCGCGGCCCTGAGGAGAAGCCCCCAGGCTGCTTGGGGCCCTGCAAAGCACGAGGCAATGCTCGCTCGTGGCCAGGAGCTGCAACACGCTGAGAGACTGCTTGGGGCTCTCTGTATTGTTAAACAAAACTCTCGTTTTATTTTGTTTGGAGAGGAGGAGGGGTGGGTTGGATTTTGCTGTAGCGGTGAGCTGAGCTGACTCGCAGGGCAGGCTGCAAGTGAGGCCATCGCTCACCCCACAGACACTCCTACCTGGTTTGTTAGGATTTCTGTGCTGCATCTGTGAGGATTTTGCAAGCTGCCCTGTGAGAAATGCCCTTCATCTAGTTCAAAGGGCTGTGAGGGTGCCCAAGACCCTGGGTAAAGAACTGCCAGGAAAGTATTTTCACTCACTTTTGTTTTTCTGTATGTGAAGTGCAATGGTGTCAACTTGTTCCTGCAAAGGCGGGGTGGGAAGGAAATGCGGAGTTTATGCTGAGCTGTGGGAGAATGTAAGGACTTGGGTTTTGAGATTTCACTTCTCCTAATGTTCCTACATGAGAACTGGTGTTATGAGCTGTATTTGGTACAGATGATGTCCTCAGGAAGAACAGTCTGGGGAGCAAAAGCATTGCAGGAATCTTTTCCATGGGTGAGAAATTCTGCTGAAAGAGGTACCGTCTTTCAAATAAAAATCTTCAGCCCTGAAATCTTTTGGTAGCAACTCAAATCCTCCTTTGAACTCAAATATAAAATATGTTAATTTATTTATCTGAATCTTCAGTTTTATGTATCTGGAAGAATTACTGAGGCCCCAAGCATGATCCTTCTCTAGCAATAAATGAGTGAGCAAACGAGCCTCCAAACTGTGAGTGCCAAAGCTGTGTCTCTGAGGTGCTGGACTCTTCTGTAATTTAAAGGAGAGGGAGACAGAAAGAACTTTTTTTTTTCCCCAATTGAAGTCAGTGCAGTAAATAAATGCATCTTCTTCTTCCAGTTGCAATTTATAGGCACTGCTCCTCAAGAAATTGGCTTCTATGCATGAAAGCTGTAAGATATACATGCTATTTGCAAAAGGTATGGCTTCTACTGTACCTTTTCTGGTTTATTCATAACATATCTCAGTGCAACCCTGCCACAGAGAGGGAGGTTCTGGAAGTGAGTACAGTTAATGCTTTTGTAACGGTGCTAAAAAACAGTCAGGTTCTTCCATTAGCCTCATGTAGCCAAAACAACTTGGATTGCTAGTGTGGAACTACATCCCATAAAAGGGCCCAGAAACATTTTTCTTCATGAGGGCTCTCGTGGCTTAAAAGATGATCAAGTCTCACATAATCCCTTGTAAATACGTGATACTTTTAATTACAGTGTGTGTCCTTAATGCTAAACTATTCAAAGCTGGAAGATTGGAAAGCAGAATGAGGTCTGATGTCCAAGCAGTGGAAAAGAAGTGGACAAATGGAAAGAATAAGGTGGGCAACCCCTCCTAGAACCAGTGGAGGCAGTGAGTATGTAAGCTTGCTTAGTTATGCCTCTATCTCCCTAACTGGTCTGGTAATATCTATGACAATGCCGAGAGCAGCCGTGTTTAAATAAATTTCCCTATCTTTCATAGTGGTTTCAGCACTGAAGCTAAAAACATGCTTAAGTGCAAGAATAGGAGGGCCGAGTGCAAAGCAATGCCATGAGGCTCTCTGCTGAACAAAAGCTATATTCTGGCTGTTGTAGGTTTGCACGGGCTGATCCAGATAAGTCCTTTGCCACGTATGTTTTTCATCCATGACCTCACTAGGGATGGGTTTTGTTTTTTTAATTCCAAATCTTTCTTTATGCCTTTTCTACATTTCCTTCCTTCAAATCTTTCCCCTATCTGCTATCTGCTGAGATGTTATCTGCATGGCTGACCAGATCTATATTTTGCCAGGGTCTGCAAGGCAGCTGTGTGGTGTCAGAACATCTCTTACTTGGAAGAATATGAGGTCTGTGGGTTTGATTTAAGGAGGACTGTCCAACACTGGGCAGAAGAAGAACAGGAAGTTCTATTCACTGTATGTCCTAAGACTGAACAGGTTATAAAATGATTGCTTGATTAAAGGATGTAAAACAGAGAAAGCCAATGTACTTGGCACCCCACTTGGGTGGAAAGCAACATTTGCTGGTGGATGTGATACAGTTGTATTAGCAGATGGGAATGTCAATTTCCATTCTCTTACTGGAGGTTTTAGCACTATGATAGAGTGTCAAATGCAGATTAAATAGTCATCCCTGCCATCCAGTCATTGTTTTGCAGGGTAATTCCAGATGTTGATACATTACATCAAAGAACAGACCAACCTTCTTTGCTTTCTGGGAACTGTCAGAAAAGTGCCTCTTTCATAGTGCACTATAAATATGTGTACAACTGTTTGCCTTGACTTCAAGGAGTTAAATGCTCACACATATAAGGCACACTAGGATCAGAGCCTTAGATAATTTAATGATACTGGATGGCTTGACTGTGGATCATTAGGTCAATGATGCACCAAGCTTAGGGAAAGGGGAAAAAAACAAAAAAACTGAAATATTTTTGATGTGAGAAACCTGGGGGGAAGGGAGAGGAGAACTCAGGCAAAGATGTTGTTTTTTTTTTTTTCTTTTTTCTTTTTATTTTTAATGTTATTGGGAATGGAAAACAAAATGAGAGGAGAAAGTAGTGAAGAATCTGGAATACTGCCATAGCATACAAAACTCTGCTGGAACAAACAGAGAAATAGGTGCTGAAAACTATATATTCAGAGCAACGTGGACGTGTCAAGAGTACCAGAACTGCAATCTGGACCTGAAAAACTGACTCCTTTGCAGAGCTGTATGTCGATCCTTTTTTGAGACCTATTGGTGCATGGTATCCTCTCAGAGCTTCCCACTCAGCTCTGGGTTACTTTGCCCATAAGGGTGTTGAACAGATATTTTTTTTTTTATCCAAGAGAGACTCATTAATGTCTTTCAAACTGGATGCAAGTTTCTCCTTATTCTTCTGCATAGGTTTAGTAACGGGAGCCTCCTCTAGAGATGCCCTATGCAGATGTCTTCAGGCGATGTTGATGGCATGAAGCAGGAATTGTTTTTCACTGAAAGATTTATAGCCTTATAGCCTTTTCAAGCTTCGGCAGTGTATGTGGACTGAGAACAAGAAGCAAGGCTTTTCTGACTTCTGCACCATTCTCTAATACTGACTAGCCTGGAGAAATCATTTTGGTCTAACTTTTTGCTGTTCTGGGTCCTCAGCATGAGGAATGAAATGTCAGGGGTTTTTCAAAGGTACTGAATGTTTTTGACTGCTATTTGAATTGAAGCTGCAGGTTTTGAGTACTTATTAAAAAAAAAAAACTAAAAACCCCAAGCCCCTGGTTCTTAATTTAGGGCTCCCCAAATCAGAAGCCACTTTGAAAGACATGTAGAAGCACAGAACAGGCGATAGATTTCCATATCCTGCAGGGTTTTGGCATGAATCCCCTTCTTTGGTTCCAGGCAGAAAAATACAAAGAGAAGTCTGTGAATAGGACCTCACTGGGTGTCCAACCCTCTGAGTGAAATTTCCTGTGCAGAGGATGGTCTCGGCCTACATTTTCTAGTTATTATATAGAATTTGTTTCCTGCTATGCTAGGAAAAAAAATGTATAAAAATATAAAACCCTCAGTGAATTCCCACCTTATAGAGCCACTTCCAGTTGTAAAGGCAGAATTTGCACTGGAGGAGCTGAAACTGAATATGGTAGTTCAAGGGAGACACCAAAGCTTAGCAGAGATTTCCTTTTAAAATTATTTGTCACATCTGGAGTATTTCGCAAGTTGATCCAAATCAGATTTTGGAGTAATACCATTAAAGTCAACAACCAACACCCAGGATGAGTCTACCTCTTTAAGTGCCATTCAGGCTCCTTGAGAGACACACATCCCAATGACTCCTTTAGCAGTCATTAAACCAATTATCATCCCAGTCTATTTCCAACAATTATCATCATAGACTTTTTGGGCTTAATCAGTTTCTTAATTGACCTGTGAATAAGACAGGAGATACAAAAGTCTCCCCTGATACCTCAGGTTACACCATTACACGTTTTAGCATTACCGTGCACATTAAATAATTTACACCGTAACACTGATATGAGGCTGGCATGTGAACAATGGTGTACCTATGAATTAAGATTGAAAACAAATTAAAGATTGAAAAGCTGGAGAAAGTGTTATAATGTAAATACTATGCTTATATATATATATATATATATATAAATACTGCTTCTAGGATTTCTTTGGTGAGAAAACTTTGGAGCTGGGTAAACAGATTTTCTTACTAAAACACTTTTCAATACATAATGTAACTTGATAGTGCCATAAGAAATGGTCAGAACTTTTTAAGTAATAACATTATTGAATTGAGTTGTAACAGTATCTTCAGACAATAGCTTAGGACTATAGGGAAACAGTTGAGTTTTTCAGGTGTATGTCTCTCCTGCAAACAACCAACTTTTTAAATGCCACTTGCCTTGGTACATGCAGCACCACAAAGTGGCCTGAACGCAGCAATTGGAGGGATTTGGCATTGTGAGCCCCGCAAGCACTTAGCAAAAGCAATTGTGTAGCTCTATTGAAAATCCCACATATCATGCTGTGGGGAGCCAGCACTTTTTATCTGTCGGCACTGTTGGTGACAAATATTAAAATAAAAAGTATGACACTATAGGTGCTTCAAAATTCAAACTGCAAGTTTCCTACTGCGGGACTTCTAACCATGTAATAAAGTGCAGGGAAGAAAGCAGAGTTCAGACCCCATGCTGCAATAAAGGCAAGGAAATCTTAAGTGTTCAAATACATAATTCATTCTATTCTGAGACTTTCCACCAGGCTTCTACCGGTAAAGATTTTAATTTGTGCCTAGGCTGTAGAGCTTTTAATTTCTGTCTCACCTCCAGAACCAGCTGGGAGAGTCGTGGGGCAGATCTTCTTCTTGTGGTGAGTGAAGGCAGATGGTCATGGCAAGTCAGAGTGCTCCTCTGAGGAAATCCTCATCTTCTGCTTGCTGGGAAAGTGCCTGCAAGAAAGTCACCCAAAAAGCCAGTGAGTTTCTGTTTTAAACAAACAAAACGCTTCCTACCTTAAATAATATCTAGCTCCAAGGATCTCAGAGAGCTCAGCAGACGCTGACTGGGCCTCAGCTTTCTATAGGGAGATAAATCCCTGTGCCCAGCTCTCATTTTGCTCTATTTCTCACTTAACTCACAGTCTATACTGTCCTTTTGTTACACAGCTTTCAAAAACAGAATTTGACACCCATTGCAGGTAACCTGCAACCTTGAGGTGGTTTTGGATTTTTTTTTTTCTTCATGTTTTAACTGCCTTCATAGTATAGTACATAAATAGCACAATAATTAGGAGGAAGAAGTAATAAATGAGAAATTAAAAACATCTTTGTGGGGGGGGGGTGGGGGGAGAGAGTTGGGGTTACATCTGCATGAGCAATGAGTTACCGAGGAGATGATTGACCACAGGAATATGTAAATGTGTCCTTGCTAAAAGTCTGGTGCAACCACTGCATTTACATCAGAGATAAATTTGGTTCAACTGTGAACAGAATGCATGCATCCCACCCTGCAGTGGTCATTTAACCTGAATTGTATTCATTGATCTCTTTTCCCCCTTGTTTTAGCATAAAATAATAATAATAATAATAAAAAATTGACTGGATTACATATTCCAATGCAAAGCTACAGGACAAAAAAAAAATTGACTTTGACCTATTTAGGTTTTCTGATCTTGCCTCTTAAGAGTGGTTGTTTTTTGTTTGAAACCCTGGTAGTTTCTCATTTCTCAAATGTTGTCTTAGGCGCTGACATCCCAATGGGCTGTGCTTGGCATTCAGTCCCTTGCAGGCTGCTGTTGTTACACATGCCTCGGCCCTCCCAGAGATGGGTATTCTGGCAGCACTGCTTGAAGTCATGGCATCTGTGCCCAGGAGCAGTCCTCATATTCAGTCCTTAATGTACTTTGGTTTTATTTTCGTAAGTATTTCTCTACAGAATTGTCTTATAATCTAGAAGGCCTCTTCAGCCTCTTTACCAAGCTGATGTCATCAAGACTCCCAGTCCTGTATCTCTAGACTTCCACCTCAGGACAATGCCCTGTCCATGTGCCCCTGTCCTCACCTTACTGGTGTGCAGTACTCTGTGTGAGATTCTTGCTGACTGCCTCACCGAGGCTCTGCACAACCACACCACTTGCATTGTGCTGACCGTTCACAGCATTGATGTGCTAAAAGAGCAGGTGTGTCAATCTGCTCTGCTTTGAGTAAGACAAACTGTGGCCCTGGCAAAACTGCCAAAGGTTTGTATTGATGTCGGGGCCCCGGGGCTGTGACCTGCAGGTACTGGAAGCAGGCGGAAGAGTGTACGCCACAGATTCACTGATGCTGCCTGCTGGGCTTTGCAGCAGGTCATGCACCAGCAGGTAAGCAGGGTCCCAGGGCACACAGCTTCCTCGGGGTTTTCCCCAAGGAGGTACAGCAGAACATGGTGCTGCCAAAGTTTGCCTTGTTAGCTGCAGTGCCAGCTGCTCAGACAAAGTGCAGTTCCTCAGTCACTGTGCCTAGGCTTGCTTTTGCTCTTTCAAGAAAATATTAACATTATTCCATGCTGTTTTTTAACAGCTCTTCAGGGCTGGGAGAGAGCTAGTTCTGGTACCTCTGTGCGAGGAGGACTAGTAATTAAAAGAGTGAGTCTGGTGCAGCTGGGTCAAAATGCATTAAAACAAACAATTAAAAAAACCCTAAATCAGAATACCCTCCCACCCCCAGCCATCTCCTGCTTCACTTTAGGGGAAAGGTCTCTCTTGACTATACCTGCTCTGAGGCTACATTGAGGCTCTTTGACTCTGCTCTGAGACTTGCTGACACTACTGATTCAACACTGTATCAAGACTCTCCAACTGTGATCTGAGACCTGGAGCAGAGCGGGAGCATCTTGACACAGTGTCAAAACAGTAGTCAGAGCGCATGGACGCAGCACTGAAAGGCTTTTGTCTCCCAAATGAAAAGGAGTGGGATTATTTTCATCTTTTTTTTTTTTTTTTTTTTTTTTTTTTTTTTTTTTTTAAATAATGGTAGCTTTCTATTAAAAGGAAAAAGAAAGAAAACAGTTTATTTGCAGGGAGAAGGGGGATGTGCCCCCCCCCCCCCCCCTTCTGTTTGAAAAAGCAACATTACAGACAATGGCTTCACTGTACAATGCACTTTGCTAAGGCAAAGTTCTTTGGCTTTGGAGAAGTAAAAAGCTATGATTGAAAATTATTCCACGTTAGCAATAATCCCTTAATGGTGCTGCACATTGAGCATCTGTATCTGTGTGTGTGTTTGATTTGTATTTTGGAGTTACGTTGTACAGTAACATCCATTTGAACTGACTAAATATTTGAGACACGGTATTGCCCAGCGCTCTCCCCACAGAATTGCAGTCAGGAATAGCGATGAATTCAGACATCTGAGTGTTGACCAATGTTCACCGTCAAAAAATAAATTAGTTCAATTGTCAGAACGTGACAATGCCTGCTGAGACAGGTTTCTTCTCTGTAAATGAGATGGTCTTAATGTTACGTGGACTGTGACTATAGCAGGTTGAACTCATTTGTTTAAAAAATGAGAATAGAGTTTAATTTATTTTTCCTTGCTGGGGTCACGGGTACCAAGAAATCAGCAGAACAGCCCACTGAATGTTTTATAGATGGTGGTGTTTTTGCTGAACGTTAAATGAAAATAATCCATTAAAATAAAAAATGAAAATTCTTTTTGTTTCCTTTTCCCCTTGGGCCTTCCCAAAAGGAGGTCGACACCGACCCAGTTTGAAAAATACTTACCTAAGCCAATCACTGCCCAGCATGTATTCCCTTGAGCAACTTGAGTGGGCATGATGCCATCTGAACAGATGGGCATTACTGTAGGCAACCAAGAGACCATGCATGTGAATCAAGTATGGGTGTTTACAGCATCATTTCCCTGATGAGAATGTCAAAATGGCAGCCCAGTCTGAGCCTCTGGTTAAGTTGCATTTCACTAATTCAGCTCTAAAATGGACAACTTTACAAAATAAATAATTAACACTGAGTTGGGGGGGTCAAGATTTTTAGTTCCTAGAACTGGGCAGGAAACAGGCTTGGCTTGAATAATGTGTGAGACTCGTGTTTGCATGAGGTGGGTTTGCTATCTTGTAAAATGAGGGCAAAGAAGGCCCCAGACCTATGCTAAGTATAACACAATAAACACATTAGGCATATGAATTCCACTGATGTACCCCACTGAAAGAAAGAACTTCTCTCATATATATATTTTTTGAAAGACAAGTTATTTCAGAACAAAGTTGAAATAATATAAAATTGGACTCATAATTGGAGTAAGGTGTCAGGGCAAGGTCAGATCATTACACAGATTGAAGTAGGACTTTGCTGTCCTAAGGAGAGGCACATAAATTCAGCAACGTTTTTGAGCTCGGAACTCAGTGTAACTCCTGTATCTGTTGCACTTAGTGATTCCTGCAGAACTATCACTGGAAGTTATCCCACTAGCTGTTACAAAGAGGCCTTAAATAAGAAATAAAGGCTGGAATTTGAGCATCAAATCAGTGGCTATCTCATCTACTTTAACAAAAGAGACTATGATGTATGAATCCTGGAAGCTTCCTTTACAGTGTGAGTCTGAATTACTTTTATTTTTTCATCTTTTCTTGTGATCTTTGGTTTTTGCTGACTTGTGTATGTTTGTGTAATGCTAGTTGTGCATGTACTTAACATCTGATTTCTGATTAGATTATCTGCAAAACATCTTGCTCTCCTCAGTGTGTAATCAACCTGAATTTGAGAAGCTGGGATACCAAACCACTAATACCAGGTACAAAATACTTGGGTTCCTATCTTTTCCAGGAAAAAATGCAGCAGTGCACATCTTATTGATAACAACTCCCTGTGCTTTAATTTGACTTTTTTCCCCCGTTTAATTTGTTTGGGTATTTTGTTTGTTTTATTAAATAATCTAATGTTCGCTCGAGAGATCTGTAGGCAGCACCTACTGAGTTTTACAGCCAGTCTCATCTCTTGGTTGGGGAATTGAGGGGAAAAAAAAGCAGCTTTTCGAAAATGAAAGATGAAAAGTAGTGCTTCCCTGGCGCTTGGTTAGGAAAAATGTACGTATCTGGAGTGTTCCTCTTTTTCTGTATGAAAAGTCTTTCAGTGTTTCCCTCTTTCGTTTCAAGCTACTAAAATCAATCTCTTCATTTGTCTTCTGTACCATGTTATGATGGCTCCAACTTCTGCCACTGGACTGGCTAAAAAGCTCCGTTACTTTGTATTGCATCTTCTGGGGAGAGAAATGTTTATTTTCTTGCTGGATGTCATGGTAACAGAAACACTTCCTTTACATTATATCTAAGTCTGCTTTTTAAATGCAAGCAGGGCAGGTTGGAGATTGCTGTATATCCCATGTGGAAAGGCAGCACTAGCTTTCTGGGTGCCAGCACATACTCCCAGCTGTTGCTTTTGCTCTAGGGTCACAGATGCATCTCAGGCTGAATCAGTTAAAAATGCAGTAGCTATGCTTGGGGACACAAGCTTAAATTTTCAGCGCCTGATTATTCCGTTAAGTTTCATATGTGCAATTCCCACTGAAGTTGGCAGAACCAGTGCATGCAGACCTGACAGGCTTATGTGGAGCACGGCACCGCAAAGGATGTAATCATACATCTGATTTCTTCAGGTACTCGAGGTCTAATCCTCACCTACTTCCACGGTGCCAGGATTTACCACAGCTTTAAAGGATTTGGATGGATCCAAAAATATTAGGTTACTTGTGATGCTTTATAACGATCGAAGGAAGGAGAACAGTCCTGCGCTGACGGGGCATGCCCGGCTCTGACGGGCAGCGGGAGGAGATGCACGTGGGCAGGACGGCACGGCGGGTCGGCTGCAGCCGGCTGCCTCGGGGCTGCTGAGCGGGGATGGAAGCGGCTCGTGCTCTGCAGCGCTCCCGGCAGCAGCGGGGCGTCCCGTGCACAGCTGTGGCACCTGCAGGGCGGAAGGAGGAGGAAACGGCCGTTGCTGCGCCCTCGCCTCGCGCCTCCCCTCACGTCGAGGAGCGGCTGCTGTGGGATGGCTCGGTCCTCTCGTACCTTACGTTGGTTTCGCCCGATAGATCCATCAGGGATTGACGAACGAGCTTAGCGTTAATACCGGTTTTAGCACGTGGCTTTCGTTCTTGAAGAGACGTGATGCAGGAAAGCACCTAACGAGGTGAGGTGTAGAAAAGAACTGTGCGTGTGAAAGAAAGCTGCCACTAGCACGAGGTCATAGAATCGTTAATATTGGAGAAGGCCACTCAGATCAGCTAGTCCAACCGTATGGAAAGACGTGAAGGCAGAGGAGGGGTCTGAAAGATGGCAGCGAGGGCTGTTGGATGAGCAGAGGAGGCTGAGAGCAGCGGAGCGGTGAGCAGCGTCTGGTTGAACGTGCGTTCTGAGGTGGGTGCGGTGAGGAGCGCTGCTCTGTGCCGTCTGTCCGCGTTGGTTACATTACTACGTTTGGTACTGAAAAGTGCAGTGAGAAGTAGTGCTACCTGTGTCCCCTATTCTAACCCACGTCTTGGTGCTGATTAAATTGATTTCTGCTGGCACGCGCTTCTATCCATGAGGAAAACTGTGTTTGAAGCCAAGGCCGGGGGGGTGCTTCCCCAGTGAAAAATAAATAAATAGCTAGAGTTAACAAAATATTGCTTTCCTTGTCCTGGTGGTAACATTGATCAGCCTTCTAATTGTATTGGTTTGCCCATAAGTTTTAATTTTGCTTTAAATAATTCTATAATTAATTACCTTTCAAACACTTGGCAGAGACTTTTCATGAGCAATCTTAATGCTACTTGCATTTCCTTGTTGTGCAGTCTTTTTCTTTTTTTCTTTCCCCCCCCCCTAGTCTTGTGTTGCCTGTTTGCCCTTCAGGCTGCACAGTTTATAAAATAGGATTTCTCTGCATCTGGCCGCTGATCTACAGTCTCTTTTCTGTCCTCTAATCTGCTGTTCTTTAGTACTTTGATTCCTTGTGTTCTTGGGTGGCCTTTCTTATCCCTCTCTTTTGGGTTTAGTGTTTTCTCTAGCTTTTCCAAGGCTGCTTTCTCCATGTTCATTGTCTGTTTGGCGTCAGCATGATCTGTAGCTTCGCTCTTTCTTCCTTTCATCCTTCACAAGATCTCTGCTGCATATGGTTGCCACCTTTCTTTAAATCTGCTTTAGCAAAAGTGCTTTCAAAAACTTAAGCAATCTACCGTCCATCTTCTTGCCTGTTCTTATCTTCAGTGTTCCCTCCCCACTATGCTCCTTGTTTGAGATCTGTCAACTCTGCACGATTAAATCAGTGTAAATAGGCCTGCCAAACAGTTTTGGGTTCTTATATATTGGCTCTCCCTGGGTCCTCAGATTTTTCCCCCCCTTTCCCTCTGCAAGAAAACCTGCTCTTTTCTCTCTGGCACCATCTCTTGAGCTCTGTCTCTTTCTCTGCTTTTTCTGTCTTTGTCTGTTGTCTCCAGGGCCTCCACTGTCACATCATACAGTTCTTCCATCATATCTGGCATTTCTGACCTGATCTGCCTCTCTAGCTCGCCTGCATTTTCTCATTAGTTACAGGCATCCCCTACTGATTTTCTAAGGCTTTTTTTTTTTTTTTTCCTAAGGTATGTCCTACAGTTTATCTAATTGTTTTTTGCTATGACTTTAAAAGATGCCTTCTAACAAGCAAAACGAGCTGCTTTGTTTGTTTACTTACTTTTGCCCCCCACTCCCTCCTCCTCTACCCCTTCCTCCTTTTTTAATTTCATTTTTGCATATTGACTTTCTGCAGCCATTCTTAAAAGTCTCAGGGTTGTCCCATTTGTAGCCATGGGTGTTTCTAAAACTCCTCAGAACGGCTGCGCTTGCACGTCAGTCCACCCTTATGGTCTGAGCTAGCATCTTAAAAGTCACATGGCCAACATCACGCCCTTTTTAGGTCTTCTTTTCCTTTTTCTTCCTCATACGGATTGTTCCAAGTACGCTTCACTAACAGTTTATGCTGTCAGCGTGTTGCCTGGAGTTGCACAGCTTTAGCAATCTTCACCTACTGACATTCTCTGTCCTAAGGCCAAGTTTCCCAGGAGATGTTCTCATGTGACACAGCACTCTGTAAACTAGAGCACTGAAATCTCTTAGCAAAATTAGTACATCAGGCTTCAGTTCTAGGTGACCTCACTGTGAAACAGCCTCTAAAATATATTTTATGTGTCCAGGTTATCTGGATAATTCCATTAGTATCATTCTCACGTTAGCTGAGTAGGTAAGCTGTCTTGTTATCACAGTGCCTGCATTAAATTCAAGCTAATTTAGTAGATGGTAATCTCTGATGGTGATATGGCACTCTTCATTTCCATAAGTAGTTTCCCTACTTTCTCTATCCTTAGTATGAGCTGGATTTTTCTTTCTTTATTTATTTTGAGAAATACTCTCATCTTTCTCATCTTTTCCTTTTTGTTTTTTTAAGTAATGCACACAAAAATAGTACAGACTAAAGCAATATGTTCAGTGTAGAGCGTTGTAAAAGTAGGGAGTTGTCATTTTTTTGTCAAAATATATCTTTGAGCTGATCCTTCACTCTTCGTATTGCCGTGCAACTTGTTACAAATCTGTGTTGTTGCTGGAAAAGGAGGCGCTGAAATGTTGAAGTTCGCAGAGATGAGCATAGTATCAATAGCAAGGCTGTGCAATTAACTGTTTTTTATGGTAACAGAGAAATAGGAGTGTCAGTATTTGTGTTGTTTAAAAAAGGTTTCTTATAAAATACATGCTTTTCTGAGAGCAGGTGAACTGTAACAAACTGGAAATGCCATTCTGGATGGCAGCATAGTAACCCTGGGTGGGAGAGGTTGAAATAATGATGTCCACCAGGACATCTGGGATGTTGTGGTGTGTTGTCACTGCTTGCAGAGGGCTGAGTAGGAATGCCTTTTCTACTGTTTTATAAACCATGTAAATTTTCTTCTGAAATATGGCGTACCATATTGCTTATTGGGTTCTCCACTGGGACACACTGTGATCCTGTTCACAGGAGGTTTACGTGCAGTGCTGAGAAGAAACTGTGGGAGTGAAAATAAGACAATCTTCTCGGTGTTCTTTAGTGACAGGAGAGCATATTCAGCTAAGAGTTCGTTCACTGATTGCATATATTAATTTGTAAGAAGTTCCCATCTACTGCACTGTACTCTTTGCTTTCATGAGTAGCGTAGTTTTTTATTTTTTTAATACTAAAATAATTCTATTCATTTACCAAAAGAAATAGCAAGAAGAAATAAATGGTCTGACAGACTATTGTCACATGCAAAATCCTTGTTTTGTTAAAAGAACCCTGTGGAGAGGAAGCATTTTATCTTAATCTCACTGAGTTCTGTTAAGCAGCAAAGAACCACTACTTTTGTGGCACAGAAGTCCACAGATCTGGCTCTGTGGTGGGTGTCTCCTGTGGAGACCTTGCTCAAGGTTGCAAAAGCTCACACACTGAATCAGTGGGACCCAATTATGATCTCTTTCTCCCCCCACCATACTGACTTTGTGTGCACACGTGCACACCATTGCAGCAGTAGCCACTGGTCAGATACACGTTCCCGGCTGAGAGGGACACCAGGGCTTTTTAATTTAGAGAGCTCAGTTACTTGTGGGGATTATATTTAGAGTTAAATTTAAAAAGAACCAAACAACCTGTTTTCACTTGCATGTATGACTGTGTAAGACACAGCTGTTACTACATCTTCAAATGATGTATTCTCAGTGATAACTGTTGCTCCAGCACATATTCAAGCCTTCCTGAAAACCCTCAAATAAAACCTCTCTTCCCACGGTCTAAGCACACACATAATGTGGTTATAGCCAGTTACTCATCTTTAAAAGTAGTTTGGTTCCTGCAAGCGTAAGTAGCACTTGGGCTGCAGCAGAGGCATGTGGTCTCCAGAGTGCCCTTCCAGCAGTGTGCACACCCTGTGCTACCCCTTGCTGTGCACCTGGCAGCAGGGTCTCATCCTGCGTAGAGCTGCCATCATCATTCTGGTTTTGTCAAATACACCTCTTTAATTTTGTTTTAATTTATTTTTATCCAGTTTGATTAAATAGGATTCTACTAAACGTGTGCGTGGAGCTCAGTGAAAACACTCACAATCATTAAGCATATAAAAAGGGAATTGAGAATTAAATGAATAACGTAAATAATGTAGGTAGACAAAACTAAGAAAAAAGGTATGCTTGTATCTCCTGTTATGCAGGAGAAAATGAACATTTTTCTCTATGAAATCCCAAATAACTGGACTTGTAATTCAGAGTTGTGTTTCACAATTTACATTTTCGGTTTGCATTCTGCAGCTCATCAGCAGAAGCTGCAGACATTTGCAATGGAAACATGGAGCATCTTCGCTGTTGAACTTAGTTTTTATGGCATGGAACTAGATTTTATTGTGTGGTTTTCTTAGTTTCCTTAGGACTTGGAAGTGTCTTTTTAATAGATACTTGTGAATGCTGGTTCTTACCGTGGTTTTTAAGTTGATTAGAGTTAGAAAGTTTAAACATCCTATCTATTCTTTTATATTACCTGTAATAGAGGCTTGTGGAGTGTTACTTTCACTCGTGTCTTTTTGAGCTTCTAGAATGGGATCTAAAGTTGTGATAGTTTTAAAGGACACACTATGGTAGATTAACTTTTTGAGTGAGAGTAAGATTCGCTTTTGCTGTAATTCTCTTGATGGTCCTTAATAATGTAGTATCACATTAAAGGCTTCTAACAAAATGAACAAGCCTTCCTTAAAGTAACAAAACATATCTTTAGAAGAACATTTACTAACTTACATACAATCTAAGTTTCATATTCTTTATCTTAGGTGTCTTCTTTGAGGTTGACTTAGTTTTTGATCTTCTACCTTTCTTCATCTTCTTTGCTTAAGCTTTTACACTGTGTTTTTTATCTATACTTCTGGTATTCTCTCATCTCTAATTGTTTTATGCTTTCAGGAGTCCAGAAGTTTTAGAATATTTCTTTAAGATCAGCTTTATTCTCACTACTGCATCCATAGACTTTTACCTTTGCTTTAAAGAATTCCTTGTTTCAAGGTAGAACATCTTTTATAGCAGTTTCTTCTCCTTGTTAATTAGTGAAAAGAAATGTATTAAGTCTTTCTGTCCATAATATTTCAGATCATGGCCACATGAAAAATGAGTAAAGAGCAAAGACTGGGTGTAAAAGAAACCCCACATCTAACAAAATCTCCTTCTATGGATGCAACAATCTGAAATGAAAATTGACAGTCTTAGAATAATCTTGAATCTTAATCTTGATTATTTGTGGTTATCCTTCAGAAAAACCAACCAACCAACCACATTTATTTTGATGCTACCGAGTTACAGCAATATCCCACTAAATTTCTGAAACAATGCAGGGAAAGATCATGTCAGTTGTTTGGAGGGGATGTGTGTGTTGCCAGATTTCAGATATCAAGTATTTGATTCTTAACATGCTTCTTTTTGCTGTGTTGTTTGATGTAACAGAGGATGGTTGTTGTTAGAGCTTTGTTGACATGTCTTCCCATGGGTCTTGTGAGCCGGTGATGTGAATGGCAAGAAAGACTGTTGGGCTAAGGTGACTTCAGTTGCTATATGCCTTAATACAAGTGACTGATACAGCTGTGTTAAGTCTGATATGGAGCATCCTCCCATATCCCCAGCTGAGGCAGCTGAGCTTCAGCTACAAATAAAGTAAATGATTCAGATTTCTGATCTATCTGATGTCTTGGTTCTGGAATGGGAGGGAGACAGGCTCTCTACATTCATGGTAATGCTTTGAGTTGTGCCTAAAAAGCATTCCGAGTACCGCTGGAATGCTTTCTGTATGCATCATCCTGGAATATGTATCTTTTTCTGCACCATCTGATACATCTGAACAGAACTGGTGAATCAGCTGGCACATCCTCTCAGAGAAAGCATGTTTAGTGGAGAAGCAGAGTATTTCAGATAAAAATACTGGGGCCTGTTCTAATGTAAAAAGTGTAAGCAGTAATGTTGGCCATCATAGGAGGTTAAAAACTTCAGGATGAGAAGGTCGCTCTAAACTAAATGGAAGACATCCATGTAAATCTACTAATCAAATTTTAGTTCTGTTGTTATGACTTCACCAAGTGTGTGAAAGCTAATGTTGTTGTTGCTTTGCTGCGCTGGGGAAACTGCTGCACCCTTATGAGATATGAAAGACTGAAACTAACATCTGCGGTAAAGGACAGCTGCTAATAGACTGAGGGATTCTTGGAGAATTTATTTTTTTTCAGTGAACATAGAGCAATGCCCACTCCGGGGATGCTGGGGCCTTCATTTAGGTGGCGCTCAGTTTCAGCCTCAGAAGAGATCATTGACTTCAGTGGGAATTTTGTGAGCAAAGAAAATTTGTTTCTGTACAATTTCTATAAGCAGTAGAGCAATGCTAATTACATACGCTTTCTACACCTGTGATATGTGAGGGATTCAGAAGACCATTTTAACAGATCAGTTCACCTTGAAAGGTCACCTAAATCCCATCAGTGGATGATCAGTAATGCTTCCTGTGGAAAAACAGGCTGGGAATTTAGGAAACCAAACATTCTAGAAACCTTTCATTGGCTGTCCAGAACTAGAGGCAAATTCTGCATATTTTTTATTTCAGCTGTATCAAATCTTTCATCCAAAGGCCTTGCTTAGCAGTATCCTTAAACTAGTCTGTAAAATGCTAGTGAAAATCTTAGCAAACCATCGCCCTCTATCACTCACTCACACTGACCAGTCTGGCTTAACTCCAAGAGCAGCTACAATTCATAAAGTTTAACAAGCATTAAACACATTGATCACGTTAACCATGAGAATAAAAACTGCTGCTGCCTACCATTAGGTTCAGAGAAAGCAGTCAACAGGGTTCTTTGGGACTATCATTCTGTAGTAGTGGAGGAATTTAATTTTCTACATCACTTTATAACCTCTGTCCAACTGTTCTACAATTTTCCATATGCTTTATTTGAATGCCATCCCATCAGAAGCTGCCCAAGACAAAGATGACCTTCGCCTTTATCTTTTTTGCTTTACTTCCTCCATTCAAGACCTGAGCAGTAGCTGAGTGGGAATACACTGGACTGTAGGGTGAATCAGAGAACTGCACCTTCTGCAGCTGGCATTCTCAATGTGCCAGGGAAACACAGCTGAAACTTGTCTTAAAAAAAGCACACCACTGGTGAGCCCTGCTGATAGGAGATGTTTGTGTCAAGAAAATTTCCCCCTTCATATTGGGCCTGACCGTGTATGCAGTTGCTCCCTGACTCAGTCTTGTTAGCTGAGATTATGAAATATACCTCACTTGAGAAGACGTGATGTTGGTAATGCTTGTGCAACAGGTGAATAACCTTTGGTAAGGAATGGTGACCATAGCTGATGGCAAAAACATTGTCACCTGGTTTTAGCATTCACTAAGGACACTGGAATATATGTAATGAATCACAGGTTTAAACAGAGGTCCTGCCTGCTCCAGTAGCTGGTGTGCAGTTGTAGATGCTCAGGGGAAGCATAAAGGCAGTATGTATCTCCTTTTGTTTACCCTTCCCACAATTTGCAGTTTATGAGTTGTAGTATATTGCGTCTGGTTGTTATCTTACTTGCTACAGAATAATAACTGCTTTTGATGTATAGGTCACCAAAGAAACAGTGCCTTCTGCTGTCCTCCTTTCCAAGTGATGTAATTTTTCAGATCAGTGATTCCTCTCAAGTAAATTAAAATGTGTTGGTTTACAGTTCTCTACCAGTTTAACCAGGTCAACGGTACAAAATCTGCAGTCACTTTTAGATCACTTATTTTGCTACCCTTTGTAATGGTATCTTTCTCTTTTTAACATCATTTCAGCAAGCTGGCAAATGTGGGTGGGTAATTGTCCTTGAAAGCGGTGTCATAACTACCTGCAGCTATCCTGCTGTGTGTGTAGGGATTGTAAATCAGTTTGAGGTTAAGGTACAGTCTTTTTTACATCGTGCAGATTTTGTAAAGGTGGTTTGGGGGAAATGGATTGAGAAATAAAGTTGGTCGCTGACTGTCTGTCTTGCAAGATATTTAAAATGTAGAGGCAGTCTCTTTTTTTTCTCTATCTGTTGGTGCTTAATGTGTTAAACTTAGCACATTTTTGTCTTACTTATGTGATAACGTGATGCACAGGTTATAATAATAAGAAAAAACAGTTGTAAACTTACAAGGCAGCTGCGATTCTGTTATGCCTTTGAGGACAGATTGTAAAGAGGCTAAATATCTATCTCTGAATTAGGATAACAGGGCATAGCTGTTTTGCCCGGTCCAGCTGGGATGTTTTGTGAGTGTATTGCCTGTAGCAACAAAACCTGCAGAAAGTCACAGATGAAACTGGAGGGAATGTTAACCTGTTGGAAGCAATCTGTAGAATCAATATTGCTGGTGACAAAGCTGTACAGCATGTATTTCTATCCTTGCTTTACTAAATAATCCATCCATTGACTGTCACTTTAGACTTACTCCATATTCAAGACAGTCACGGTTGTGTAACCTACAGAAGGAGCTTAAAGGAAGTACTTTTAATCTAATGAACACATGCAATGAAATTCAGGTTTTTTTGGATACAGTATCCTGTACTGCGGTTCTAATACAATGATTTTTGATTGTCTCAAGTGCAGTAACAGTGCCCTGAAGGAGAACAGGCTAATAGACAAGTTTGACTCTAAAAACAAATAATGATCCTTTTAGAATTAGTTTTTTAATGATTATTCAATTTAAGTTATTATTTCTGTTTATACCTTTAAAAATTTCTACAATGTTTGTGGTGACTTTAGAAGTGACTGTTTCACTTGACCAATTCAGATCATGGAGAAATATGCAGGATTTCTCTGCTTAAAGAGAAAATAAGGGGAAAAACTGTCTTGCATGGAAACTTTTTTCTCCTCCTTTCCTCCTCTCCTCCTCTTCTCCTCCTCTCTCCCCTGTAAGCAACAAAAAATAATTCCAAATGCACTGAATAAAGTTAAAAATGAGTTTATTTCATGTATTATTTCTTTATGAAGAAGAGAATTCCTGTAAAGTTGATTTGTTACAGGCTTTCCTTTTGTATTAGAATTTGAGGTGGTGGTGGAGCAGTGTGTGACAGCTAGGGAATTAAAGAATTGGTGCCAGCAGGAGCATAACAAAAATGAAGACTGAGCATGCCAAAGGGAATGAGTGATTTAGAATCTGATTTTTGTGGATTTCTTTGACTCATATCTGTGCATAAAATATCTAAGTATATCTTTGGGTAATATTTGAGAGAGAAGTCTTTGTTAAAGTCTTAAATTTCAAAATATATCACCTGCAACTCATGCAGGAAAATCAGGGAAGAGCAGGCTTAACATACCTAAAACATTTTTGAGGTATGAATCAAACAGATAACAGAACTTAAAACCTGTCAGGACTTCTTTATATACATCCTACAGTAGGGAAAATGTCTCTGCAGACTTTTTCCAGAGTTCATTCAAACCTTCCACACTTTCTTTTCTGGAAGAGACTTCCAAGATCATCCAGTCCAACCATCCACCTATCACCAATGTGTTCTGCTAAACTTTGTCCCTCAGTACAAACATCTAAGTGTCTCTTGAACACCTCCAGGGACAATGACTCAACCACTTCCCAGAGCATCCTGTTCCAGTGCCTGATCACTCCTTCAGAGAAGCATTTCCCAAAGTCCAACCTGAATCTCCCCTGGTACAACCTAAGGCCATTCCTTATAGTCCTATTACTAGTTACATGGGAGAAGAGGTCAACCACATCTTCCCTTCAGGCAGCTGTAGAGCATTATAAGGTCACCCCTGAACCTCCTCTTCTTCAGACTGAACAAATTCTGTTCCCTCAGCCATCCCTTGTCAGACTTGTGCTCCAGATCCCTCATCAGCTCTGTTGCCTTTCTCTGGACATGCTCCAAGGGCTCAGTGTCTTTCTTGTTGTGCGGGACCCAAAACTGAGCACAGTACTCAAGGTGCAGCCTCACCAGTGCTGAATACAGAAGTGTTAAGGCCTCGGTTTTTTGTATATGAGTGCAGACTGTATATTAGTTTAAATAACAGATAAGTGCTTTGTTGGGTCAAACTGAAGTTGAAAGTTACAAATTCAGAGCAAACTATGTACAAATAAGAAATGTGCCAGTGTGATTTATGGATAACTGTCAGTGTTTTACCACTTGTTTTCTTTCTCATTCTTCTGTTAATTTCTTGATATTTCTAATATTTCTAATCCAAATTATTATTATTATTATTATTATTTTGGTAGTACTTTTTTAGGAGAGTCCAAACAATGAAAAAGAGCTAGAAAATGTAGTGAAAGCAGCAATATTATACCAGAGGCGTCTGGAATCCCTTTAGTTCTCCAAGCATCATTTGCTTGTTGCGTACTTGAAGAACAAGGTCCAAGAAAAAGGGGGTTGTAACAGATTCCTAAGGCTCCTTTCCTTCCTTCAAAGAAAGAAGTGATGGAGAGAGGAGTCAGCAGTCAGCTGCTGGAGACCTGGGTTTGAAGATGCCTGAACATGTAGTACTACAAGGCCCAAAACTCCTTGCAATCTTCTTTCTTCCAGCTTTTTATTATTCCAGATCTTTCATACCTTTTCTTTATACTTTTGATCACCTCATCCTTGTGAAGATAGCATTAACTTAACTCCTAATTAAAATTGTTTTAAGTAGATTTTTGAGGACTTGTGATTTTTAAGGTAGTTAGAGTAACACCTCGGACTTCTCTAGAGCTACTCCTTTTTCTCAGGACTTTCCCAAGTCCCTCATTCTAAGGGGGAAGGAAGACCTTTACTGATTTTTTTGTTTTATTATTATTATTATCATCTTTATTAATTACAGAATTTGGTAAGTATATGTGTGCCATTTTTTATTTATTTCATTTTTATTGCCTAGTTTTAAATCTAGGGTGAATGATGAGTGAAGCACTTCAGAAGTTTGCATATCTCTAAAAAGAGAAATTGAAATTTCTTCCACAGCATGGAGAATGCAGTGATAGATACCAGTTTTGTGTTTGAAAAGAGTTTAAATCTGTTAGTAAATTTAAATGATAAGTTAAATGGTTTATAAATGGTAAGAGTGAGGGCATAACCTTTACATAATTACTTAAAATGCTTTTTATAGCTTCAGGATTTATGTTGGTAATCATATTGCTACCTGACAGTTTGTACTGTAATCCTTTCTTCTTGATGGCTTTCACCTTGTTCAAGGGGGCATTCATTTGATCTCCCTTTGGCTGATGAAGATAACTTCAGTAACGTGCTCTAGTAGCTCTGAAGTAATTTGAATGATGTGCTGGCGTCTATAAGTAGTGACTGCTTCTTTGAAACAACTCCTTACTGACTTTCAAAAGTATTCTGACTTTTAAAACTATTCTCAAGGTAGCAGTTTTAATACTTATTATAAGTAATATTGTGCTAGATGTCACAATATAACTTTTAATGCTTTAGTGACAGTTTCTTAATGAGGAGGAATAGAATATGATTTCCTGATATTATCAATTAAAAGGTGCCGGATAGGCACAGATACCTCCTTCAGCTTTGTTCTCATTAAAATCTTTACCTATTAAGTAAATAGTATCATAGTATCATAGTATCGTGCGAGTTGGAAGGGACCTTAGAGATCATCGAGTCCAACTAAATAAATGATGTATTTTGTGATATATGGCTGAAAATAATCCAGCTCAGGCTTTGATTATGTTGTAGGGCACCAGAAAATTCTACAGACAAAATGGATCTCCATCCCTGGAGGTTGTCTTATTCCAGGGAATGTGCAACCATTTGGCTCTGACTATATTAAGCTGGTTTTATTTTTGTGTGGTCACCTGAGTGAGCCCCGTGCCCAGCAGTGCACGTTGCTCTTCCCCTAGCTTGACTGCATGGTATGGTAATTGGACTCCAGGGAGCAATGCTCGAGAGGCACAGAGCATCCTTCTGGCCTTGCTGGGTTTTTCCTTAGCAGTGGGAAGGCAATGCTGCTTTTCAGAGCTGACTGACAGTCTTGTTAGAAGGTCTTAAAGCAGCTACAAAAGAGAGATCTTCCAGTTAGTATCTTTGAAAAGCAGTTCAGAAAAGGGGCATCATGTGTAATTTCTCACTTTTTTTTTCTTTTTTTTTTTTTTTTTTCTGCCTTAAACCAAGAAAGAGGTGAAAGGCAATACATTTTAAGAATCAAAGAAACCTTTTATTTCATAGGATAGCTCTTAGACAAACTTTGAAATACTGTGATGGGGCCTCACAGAGGAGCTCTGGCAGAACTAGCTGGTTGGTGTCTGGCCCTTCTGTTAAAGTCTAGTCAGTTTGGAGGAGGGTACCAGGACCAGCACCCATGCCTTTGGTTCTTGGTTCCATGTACAGCAGTTTGGTGTGCTAGGGAGTAAAGCTGACATGAAGCAGAACCAACTCTCGTAGCCATGAAAGATTCTTTTCCTCTCTCTCTCTTTTTTTTTTTTTTTTTCCTTTGTATCTTGAAGATGTGGGTTTTCCAGAAATTTGTATGTTTATGTGCATGGGAACCAAATATTCCCTTAGAGCTACCCCAGCCATTGCAAAGAGAGTCTTATTTTAAGTACCCAGATGCATTGATTTGATATTATACTTGCTACTCTGTTGTTATCTCTGTGCAATTAATCATAATGTGTTGTACACTGTGTGGTTCCATTGCACTGGGTTTTTGTCTCCTATATGTATTTGCAGCCATATGCGAGAGTCTATCACTAGTGGAATATTTAAAAAGATGGGGGAAAAATTGAACCTGTTACCCTCTTAATCAAGCCTGGTCAGTAATTTAAATATTTTCCTTGAAGTGAGATAGTTCTGGTCAAATTGGCTCTACTTTTCTTCCTTCTGGGTAGCCCTGCTGTTAGGTTTGGAAAGTCCTATGTGGTAAAGTTGGCACCCTGGAAAAAATGAAGACAAAAAATAACACAAGAAGAAGTTCAAAAGAAATACAGACTAAGAATGAAGTTTTCAAGCTACGTTCCAAGGCAAGGACTTTTCATCTTCATACCTTTGAATTGTGAATCAAGGCAGTAAAAGTTACTACTAGGTTAAAGTTTAAATGGCATAGAAAAGGTAGAAAAAAAGATTAAACATATTCTGTCTGGACAGTGGAACAAAGACTTTGAATCCTTATCTATGCACCTGTCTATTGAGTATCTAAGTTCCAGGAGTCCCACAGAGGACATGCAATGAGCACTCTTATTGTTCGTATTAAGAACTGAAGTAATTGAAAGGAAAAGTAAGGTAAGGAGAATCAGAAATCAGATGTGACTGCCTGTATGGTTAAAAAATAATTTAAAGGGAAAGTGACTATCAAGCAGTTCATATTATGGAAATCTGGCCATTGAAGCTAGAATAAAAAAAACACACTATTATTCTTTGAAAGAGTTTTTCCTCTTGGAGTAAGTCTTAAATATCATTTGAAAACCAGTAATTTTCACAAAGTGCCTTACTGGCCACTTGTAAAGCAGCCATTCAAATGAATGTTTTTTCAGTCTTTGAATTTGTGTGTGATGGCTGGATCTGAGGCAAGGGGATTTTATTTTATTTTTTTTTTTTTTGTTACTTTGGAGATGTCTGTTTTGTAGTAAAAATTACACAGGCTCAGGGAAGGACTTTAAATAATGTGCTCTGTTTGCTTTGGCTTTCTCTTCAATATAGATATTTAAGTCAAAAATATGTGATACCTTTATGTTGTTAACAGGATAATAGCCATAGTTGTAATGTTTTTTTAATTTAAGACGGTAAATTATAATCACTGTCCCAATCTAGATGTGGCTTTTGGGGGGTTTTTGGTTGTTGTTTTTTTTTTCCTTTTTTCCTTTTTTTTTTTTTCTTTTTTTTTTTTTTTTTTTTCTGAGCTGTCCTTTCAATTCACTAAATAGGTGACTGCAATGTATTTAAATGGAAGGTAGATGATTAGCTCATCCTTTTTAGAAATATATAAAATATAAATCATTTTCTTAGATATACAGTGAAATCAGATTTGCTTTACATTGCAGTTCTTGCAGAACTTCTAAATTTCAGATCTATGCTATGTCTTCTTTCATTATGTGGCTGGATAAGTGAGAATGATAGGTAGAAGTTATTTTCTGGTGCGAGAAGATGAACTTACTGAAGAGAGATGAATATACTTTTTGAACTAGATCTGGATGCATCACTTTTATTTTATGCAGATATTTTATGCTCGGTAGCTTTGCAAAATTAGGTATAATTAAGTATCTTCATGGCACTCCCTATGAATTTACAGATGTTCAGGAATATATTGTGTCTAGGTTGATACAAAGTATTACAGGTTGCATCACTAGCGGTTGTTGAGATTTTGTTTCAGTTAAATTTCTCCAGTCAAGCTTGCAGCTTCTGCATGTTTCTCACGAAGATAGTTCTTCGTACGAGACCCTGGAACTTTCTGCAAAGCTCTGTAACTTTTACCAAGATTTTTGCACTGAACTGAAGGAATTTGAAATATCTGGGACCACGGAATCCAGAGAACAGGTTTCATACAATCAGGCAGGTTTCTTTAGCTGACTGGAAGGTGTGTCCGTACTGCTCACAGTATTATTTGCATGTCGTGACTCAAGGTGCGGTCTGTCCATGCCATAGTAGCATAGCTCTCATTCCAGTGCACTGGTGCATCAGTTTGCTTCACACTCTACACACTATTCTCACATGCAAGAAATTGCAGATAATCTTGTGGCCAGTTTTATGAAGCCAACAGTCTTCTGACAATTTTGTCAACCAAGAAATTAGTGTATTTAAATTTAGACTTCTGTGCAAAACTCAATAGATAAATAGAATATTCTTTTACAGACATCGTGTATGATATCTTGGGTAGGTTCTGTAATGTAGCAGATAGCATACTAGAAGGGGTGTTACACCTCCTCACGAGTCTGGCTTGTAAGTCAGCTTGGGAAATTACATTCTTATCAAAATTCCCTATGAAACTCAGTTGGGATAAAATATTAATCTCTTCTTGTCCTAGACAGTTTGTGTTACCAAAAAGCTGCTGAGTTTCAGCTCCTAAACGTTTGCATTGCATTAGGCTATTAGTTTGTTATTTTGTGTGCTGTTCTTTACTTTTAGATGGAAAATGCTCATTCTCTCTTGCCTCTTCCAAACTGAAATGAAGATCTCTGTGGTTTTTTCAAACTTGAGGCTTCCTGTTGGGTTACACAGCACTGGACACATATTTTAAACAGAAATGCACGTTATGTTGGCCTTAATTAAGGAGATAAGAGGAGGTTCCACTTGTAGAACATATTATGACACTTCCTGCTTTGAGAAGAATGTGTATGCCTCATCTTCTTAGCCTGAATTTCTTTCACAAAGTAAATTGGAGGCAGCAGATTAGGTTGTTGTCCTCTAGTGGCTTTAATATGTCTCCTGTGCAGAATGGCTTTGCCCTGTGTACCATAATGAATGTAGTGTAATTAACCATTGGAAGATCTTGCCCCAGTAGGTTCTCTGTCACTTGAAGTCTTGATTTAAACACTGTAATTTTCTTGAGTATGTGATCTACCACATCTCAGATCTAGAGAAATCAGTAGAAATATTACTGAATGAATGTCTGCGTCCTTCTTGATTTAAGATTTCAGAATAAATAGTCAAAATGATGCTTTTCAGCTTTAGAAAACATATTAGTGATTATTTCATATCATCCCATGGGCTGGCTCACTACATGTAGATTTCCTATTATATGTATGTCTTTTCTTCTTAAAGGTGTTGCAAAATAAGATATTTTTTTCTTTGCAAATTAATGATCAAGTCATATCTTGTCAGTTGTCTTTCAGAACTCTTATTTTCAGTGCTCTTACTTTCTTCTTAAAAATCAGCCCTGACTTTTTCTTTCACAAAGATGAACTTTTCTGTGGGTTAAAGAAGAGAACTAAGAAAACAGAAACAAAAGACTTGCTAATTCTCTATCTACATAGCATTGAGTAGGCTTGGTAAAAGAACTTTTATTTTGTTTCTGTTTGTTCATTTTTTATCTACCATCTCTTTAGCATGATTTGCATTTTATGTTGTAGCAAGCTATTTTCTGATCCTCAAGAACTTTTCCGTTCTAGAGACGGAACACAGAGGATCACCTCCATATGTAGTTGGACTTCTTGTCTTTCTAAATCTTCTTTTTAGTGCATCAAAATAGAGAAGGTATTGGTGACAGCCTTGTCTGAAGATACCACCATGGGCAGAATTACTGACACATGTAGAATCTGGTTTTGTTCCAGAGTTGTAAAGAAGCTGCTGTGGGTAAAGCTTTTAGTTTTCACCACAACAAAACTATCACTGGAACTGCCTAGTATTTGTATTTCCAATTAAACTCATATCTATGTACAAAATTCAAAGTAAATAGTTACAATTCAGTACTCTGCAAAATAATTGATGACAGAAGCATACCTGAATGGATTTATTTAGGTTAAATTGTGCCGTGGGAATGCTTGGAAATTATGGGTTATTTGAAAGCAAAAGCAAAGCAAATGACATTGTAAGGAAGAATTGTAATAAACTAGTCAGTTGTGTATATAAATTACAGGTTTGTAATTTGCGAGCGTATGAGGGGAAGCCCTGTGTAAAATAGGGTTGTGCTGTTTAGCATCCATTTCAGGGCATGCACGCAGAATTAGAGATTACCAGTCTCATCATTTTGTGATGCAAGTGAATAATTTTGTGCTCTGCCTCCTTATTGTGCTTGAATCGGAGCTGATGCCACTGCAGCAGCACTGTGGCTCTTTTTTGCATTCAGTGCCTGTGCAGTTCTGAAGCAGCCTGCAGGCTGTCTATTGTAGTTAGCATCGCACAGCACTTGGGGCTCAATTTGGAACAGCTTATGCATTAAAGAGACACTTCCCTTATTTTTCTGAATGTTTATGTTGCTGTTCCATGTGGCTGTTTGTGAACTTTGTTTGGTTTTATATCGCATTTTAAAGAAAACATTTTCATCCTAGTAATTAGTAACTTTTTCTTTGCACTTCATGCATCCAACCAGATCACATAGTGTGCATGCCTCTGTGTAGCTGACAAAATAAATTATATAATACGTTGTCTGCTGTTTTCTGGAATTTGTCTAAGGCTTATAGCTTCAAAGGTGTGCGTAGGCTTTTCTTTTGTGTTCAGAGGGTGCGACTAAACTATTGTGGCTGGCATTGCAGTGGAAGAGTTGTGACTCTCCTCTTTTGTTTTAATCTTTAAGTACTTTAGGAGTCATCCATGTAGGATGTCCCAGCAGGGGAGCTGAGGTCTTGTGGACAGTTGGTGGAGGAGGCAGACTAAAAATTCTGGAAAAATCTGCAGATCTTTTTTCAGGATTTCCACTTTTGTTCCCTTTGGCTAAAATAAGTCTTTGAAAACGGTGCTGTGGAAGTGGGTAAATGAAAGAGAACTACATGGGGCTAAGGAATGGCGATGTTCTTTTGGGAGTTCAAGGCATTTATGCAGTTTGAGAAAGAGTGTGGGGAGCTCGGTATTTGATAAAATCTACTGGAGCCCTCTAATTTGTTGGAAATAAAAAAGGAAAAATGGAAAAAAATTTAGGTTATTCCCTTGTTTAATTTGCTAGACTGGCACTAATTCTGCAGTTCACTTACTGTACTAGTTAATTTCAATATCCACTCTGCATTCTTGATTTCAACAGGGGAGAAGGTGGATGCTGAGGGCAAAAGGGTACTGGATTGGAGGGGGTTGGATTGGAGCTTCACAGCAAATTGTGCAACCCCTTTTCACAGCTGTGGCTGAATAAATTGAATGTATTTTTTATTTTTTTTTTTTCCATGAGGTTTTTGAGTGTGGAATTGTTTTGATACCGAAGTGAAGCTTCCAGGAATTTTTCGGTTCCAAATTTTGTAAGAGTGGATGGAGACGCTTAGACAGAAAGGTGAAACTTTCAGGCACAAAAAGAAATAACTTAGAGGGTCTCTTCTGACAGGTTCTAATTTCGAAGTTCCTGTATGCTGCAAGGTTACTGAAATTTACAGCAGGGCAGGAACTGGCTGCTCTAGAGATACTGTCAGCCTGTAGCCCCCATTTTTCATTCATGCACTGTTCCAAATGGAAGATGAAATATGTTTTTCCTTAAAATCCTTTCCTTACTATATAACCTGCCTTTTAAGAAGGAATCATGAAAGTGCTCCCATTTCTGGCACTGATGTATTGTAACAGTGTTAATTAAATTTCCCCAAACAATTACACGAGTCCCATTTCCTGTCAGAATCCCAACAGAACTTGTCCTTCTGTGTGGCTGTCAGAAGGAGGCCTGCAAACACATCATCTCTGTCTACGTGCAAGCAAACAACTTGCAGAGGTGTGTTTCAGTATTTTGTATAGGGTTCTGAGTAAAAACTAGTTCAGTTGAGTATTTTAGCTCTCTTCCACGGGAACATTTGTTCTGTACAATAGAATCCCCTCTTACTGTTGTCTCTTTTCAGAGAGGTTCTTTTAATATTTGTACCACCGACTGCAGTGCTTGCTGAATGGTCAGGAAGGGAAAGTGCCTGTTCTAAGCAGATTACAATCTCAGGACAGACAGCCAGACAGATAATATAAATGGAAATGTATAACAAATACAGAGGAAGAAAGGGTTTGCTGGCACAAGGGGGAGGAGAGACACTTCAGCATAGTGAAGTCGTATTTTAATCACTCGGAGGAGTAACAACAGGTTGCATTATGGCAGGTCTTTTATTTAATGCTTGTGGGTTGGTGGTTTTCTTTTTGTTATGTGACTGCCATAAAAAGTATTTATATGTTTGTGCATAAGAACTGCTTACTTTCCATATAATATGTTGGTTGTCCTTTCATATTGAAAGAAGCTGGGTTTATTTCAAAACTCTAAATCTCACACCAGTCTAAAACCTGCCCAAATGGCATTTATACAGGTGACTTGTTTGACAGGGGTTCTTTGTGAAGGTGCAAATGTGCAGCAGTCTCCCTGCTGTACAGTTAAACTTTCTGTGTGTAAATCATTTTAGTAGATTGGGCCAGCAGAGGATTGCTCATTGTGCATTGTGTGTGATTTAATATTATGCTATACGCAATGCTGGAACTTAATTCCAAATCTCTAACATGGAGTAACGTATCAAAGATCTAGTCCAAACTGTGCTTTGCCACCTAGATGGTATCGATACTGAAGTGCTTTTAAGAAACTGAAAATCTTTCGTGTTTCTTTTTAAAAGATTATTATTGTAAAAACTTATTAAATTGGGCAAACTCCTGACCCAGGATCAGGCCTCCCCTGCTGTTGGATTCACAGCTTGTTTCCTGGGGAAGGGCCTGGGCTGATGCACATTTCTCCCTTCTTCCAAACCATTTTCTGCAAATAAAAAGGATGTCAATTACTGATTTCTTTAAAACTGAGCAAAATATGGTACTTGAGATAGAGTAATTCGGACTTTAATAAAGAAATAACCATCTTATTAATTGAGAGCTGGAAATCTAAAACACCTGTAAGAAATCAGGATGGAACTACATAAATTCTGTAAGATCAAGCCATTTCTGTGTTCTTAACTGAAACCTGTACTGAAGATGTTCAAAAACTTCACTCTGTCTTCTCCAAGTGTGAGGTGATTTTGGTGGGAGATACAAGAGAAGATCCATTTTAGTTCTGTAGGTCGTTAGACTTAAAAGGTTATTAAATACATGAAATGGAATCTGTGCTTTGCTTGACATCTCTTTACAGAGCCTACCTGAAAAGTAGATTGCAATTAAAAAAAACAAAAACAAAACAACAAAAACAAGCCCCTTTTTGGGCTTGGGCTTTGGCTGCTGTTAATGTTTATAGTTGCTGACATCTTAAAACCTGTGGGATTTACAGTAGTCATAAATTAGTTTCTAAGAGGCTTATAAACAGATTTTAAATCCTCTCATCTAAGGTGAATTGGCTGAAGCTTCTGTAAGATTAACTTCCATTGTCTTAATAACAGTGTAGTCATGGACTAGTGATTGATTTTCTGAGACCGTGGGACAGTGAGTTCATTGACATTTTCTTGTTCTTCCTGTTTTCTGTGAGTATACGACACATCCTTTACAAATCAGCATGCTACAAGTCCACAGCCTCTTATATTTTCTCCTGGTTGTCAACTGGTTATCCATGCTATGTTTCCCTCTTTTCTCCAAACTAAACTAAGTCACCTCACATCCTGAAGAAAGAGAAAAGTCAAGTGGGTCATAGAGCAAACCCAAGGTTTACATTTTATCTTCTGGAAGCAGCGATTTGCTTCTCAGTGAATGCCAGTATTGCTTAATCCTCTGATGGAAGTGGCACAGACCATGTCAGTTGGCTGCTTGGTGAACAGGAGAACTTCCATAGGAAAGAAAGGCTGCGTACCCAAGAATTCTTACTGTTCTTGATACAAGCATTCAACCTTTAGTAAAACATGTTTGTGTGTTTATTGTTACTGAGGTGGTTTTTTTTCTACTTACATACCTTTTAAAAAAAACAAACAACAAACCCAGACAAGTACCTAAAAAGAATTAAAAAAACCAAAACCATCACGGTATTTAATCTTTCTTTTAGTGCTTTTTTCCCTCCTCTTTCCTTTATTCAGTGTACTTTTTTATTTATTTTATTTTATTTTATTTTTCCTGATTTATTTCTTTTAGGTAAAATTCACAAGTCCACTTGCTGCTCTTGCTCTTGTTTTTAAGCAAAATCATCCTCAGAGAACAGTAGGCACAGGTAAGTATTTCGCTCTTGTTTTTGTTTTCTTTTTCAATATATAAAAATAAAATCCTTTCAATCTTTTATGTTTTCAGTCAGATGGAAAAAATGGAAAATATCATTTATTTTGATTCTGTTTAAGTTCTGTAGCATTCTAGATATAATATAGAGAAACATGGAACTTCAGAAGTGAGGCTAAGCTACATATGCTTACGAATAATGCTTCTAAAAGTGGGCACTTATAAGAATTAAATGCAATGATTCAGCAAAACCTCTATGCACTGTATCTATGTATGTGAAAAGTCAGGCTTCATTCCTAGGTTCCTTATTCATGTGAATTTCTTATTCCTGCGTAAGAAGATGTTTTCAGCTGTGCTTTTCTGTTTGTGATATTTTCAGAAATCTTATGGGCTTTATGAAATTTTTCTCCTTTGGAATACCAGGTTGCCATAGGGTGTTTTCTCCTCTGGCAATGAGATACATTTAAAGGGGAGGGAAGAAATCTTCAGCCTAATGCAGTGGTTGTGTAATCTGGATGTTTTCATTAAGAAAATGCTTTTGTTTGGAACTCTGTGCTGCACTCTTAAGGATGGCTTAGTATGTAGCTGATGTGCATTTTGATATATATGTTTTAAGGGCATAATCTGATTATCACACCACTGTTTAGTCTATTCCCCTTCACTGCCAGCTCAAGTGTAGATCATCTGTGACGTGTCCGTATTTACGCCGTTGCATTGCAAGGACACTGACAGGTTGAAGCAAGGCAATGCATTTGATCCTGTGTGAGAGCTGCTTTCTTGTACTGACATGGCTTCTTTGTCCTTTTATAGCCGTTTTTGTAGGATTTCTATTCTCTATTCATCCTTCTATTATATGTATTATATATATTTAATAAGAACATAAAAAATCTTTGGAAGGTATGCATAAAAAGAAACTGAAAACTTATTTTAAAAATAAAGTTCTGAACAGAATCAATGTATATGTAATACACACACGTAGGAATACAGTATTTGCACAGTCTGCATCTGTAAACAAAAAGTGAAGAGAACATTGCTCTATAATTCCACTGGTCTAAATAACCACTTAACATTGTGGAGTTTTAATTGCTAAACTGCAGCTGAGAACCTGTAAAGCAAACAGAGCTATTCTCAAGGGACTAGACATATTTCAACTGAATGGTGTCCTGTTAAGGAAGCAGCTGCTCACCTCTAATAAAACCCCTGCTTTTGCTGTTGTGATCTTAATATTTCCAGCCAAATTAGCTATACATGTGTACAGTGAGGTCCAGACTCAATGGAAATCCTTGCACTGAGGAAATCATACCTTTTTAAACCTAGACAGCTGGTACAGTACCGTAGGATTACTGTCCTTTCATGAGTTTGGTCTGAATGGTAAAGGGAGATGCAACCTATGAAATAATGGTAAGAAAGTTTCTGCTGCACATTACACAAGATATAGTTAGGAGAGTACAGCTGTGAGGACTGTACAGGTAGATATTCTGAGTATTATTCTATAGGTATAAATGATACCGTAGCATCCCTAGCAGGGCGAGTATGTGCTCTTTATGGAATTCTAAGGCACCTCTAAATAAAGATCACTGTCTTTTTTTCTTAAATACTTCAAATAAATAAATAAATAAAAGTCACAAGGGTCAAATTGAGACCAAAACTTTGAATAAAATTAATCTCTCCATCATCTCTCATTACCATAAAATACACATTATCTGGAATGCTAAGACTAGACAGACGCCGGATAGTCTAAGGTCTGTAGTATAGTAGTTGTGCTATAATTTTAGGGACCATTATAGAACAGACAATTTTGTGCCGGTAGAAGGTAATGACTTTTTGTAGGAAGCTGATAGAAAAACAAAACCTTAAAACAAACTTCAGAAACCTTTGAGGCTGCCTAGAATTTCCTTCCATCATTTATATAGTATATATATACATATATATATAGTATTTTTATATACATGTATATATTATATATACTGGAGAGTTAATCCTTAGACTACAAGTCATAATGCATCTTTAGTTGTAGTTAAAATAAGGATTAATCTGCTTAGAGAAAGCTAGGCATGGATGAGAATATATGGGTTTATTCAGGGATGCTTGTGAATCCTCAGGCCATCCTTCTGTATTTGGAACTGGACGTCTTTAATTCTCTGAAAACAGCTTGCAGCAGTGTTCTCATTTTTGGTATGGGCAGTGACCGTGCTGTATTCCTGACCTTTGCATCAGCTGCCCAGAAAGTGCTAGATAACTATTGAGACAGCCTTTGGGCACTTACAGTCCTTAACTGTGTAGGCACTGAATATGCTTGAAATTCCCTTCTACATTTTTCATTTAATTATTTTTTATTTGTTCTCTGAATCCACCCATCCCTGAGCAACCTGATCTGGCTGTGCATGTCCCTGCTCACTGCAGGAGAGATGGACTAGATGACCTTCAACGGTCCCTTTCAACTCATAGAATCCTTAGATTCGGAGACTTTATTCTATGATTTCTTTTGCATTTTAATTGAGAGGTAATTGCACGCTGACCCCGTGGTGCATTTCTCCTCCTGTAGATCACAGTTCTTTTTTTCCAGTACTGTGGTACTCATTGCCCCCAGCTTCATTTTCAGAATGACCTCTGCTCCATTATACTTTTTTCTTTTAGATAGATCCTTCTGTATTTTTCAATGATGAATTATGACCAGTTTTTAATTGGCTGTGTAAATGCCTCTTTATGTTTAACTTATACTCTGGCTGCTTTTTTGAACTATTTCAGTGTTTTTATGTCAGACCTTAAAGGCATAGTGGTAGTATACTCTTTCTGATAGCTTATTTGGTTAGTGTTGGGGCTATGAAAGATAAATACCCATATTGTTCTCTGTCGTGAGGGCTGATAGCATTCCGTGCACTGTGTAAGGGTGAGTCCGTTGCACCTTATATCAGTATATCACTGTGATCTAACATGCCTCTTCATATTTCAGCCTTGCTTCTTCACCAGTCCTGGCACTGGCTATCCTTGTAGCAATAAGATCTATGGGCATTGTTCACAGTCCAAATGTGGAAGGAAAGGGGTCTTCTGGGCACAGTTGTTTTTGTGTGTGCGGTGGTGTTTTGTTTCATTTTTGTTTTTCTTCTTTTTACAATGCTGTTTCAATCTGTGCTTTCAGGTATAGGCCAAAAGAATGCTGAAATTCAGCAAGGTGAAGTTTTGAGGTGTAAGCAGCTCTATCTTTTTTTCAAAGCTTTGTTAGTATATGTGCTTATGAATGCTTTAGAGACTGGAGTTTTGGTACTGGCTTTGATTGTGGTCTGTTGAGCACAGAATTAAAAGCTAAGAATTTCACAGTTGCTGGCCTGTAAAAATAAAGCTGTGAAGACAGAATGCTTTCCCATCAACTGTTGACTGGCGTGTGTACCTTGTTGTAATGAATGATGATGGAGTTATTAATTTTACTGAAAGTTTTGGTCGGAGTTTGACCCTTGTGACTTTGTGATTATTTATTTTGATGTTGCCTGCTTGTGTTGGAATTTACCACACAGTCTTTGTGTCAGTGTGATTTCATGCACTGGAATAAAGGTCATCTTTATTTCATGAAGCCTAGTCTGGTTTTGTCCACGCCAGACGGTTTTCAAGACTGTGGTAAGCCAGGGTGTGTACTACCAAGGACCCACCTTACTTTTCTAGTTAGAAAACACAAGTGCATTTGTTTTGCATTATTTCTTACTGGTAAATGGGCACTTTGTAAACTCCCACTTGAGGGCATGGCACCTCCAAAAAAGACTGTGTCAAGGTTAGTCGTAATGAGGAAAATATGCAAATTCAAATTAAAAATATTTTCTTAATCGAGGATGCAGAAATTATTCCCTGTGGACATTTAAGTGACAATAAATTTCACATGGCTGGGAATTAACATGCCCCACTTCTATTACTTCACTCTTTAATTAAAAAAAAACAAAAACCAAAAAACAAACCGTATTTATATAAATGACTTCCACTGCATTTAGCTTCTGAGAAGAGATTCAGCTATTATGTTGAGGCCTAAGTTTGAGTAATTCATAGAACTGTACACACTTGCATACTGGAAAAGATATTGCATTTAACGTATCTTAAAAAGTACGAGACTAGGATAATGCCAAAAAAGGTTTGACTAATCATAATTGTCTGTAACAGCGCCAGCATTTGTATCAACCAATTGCACAGTGCTGGCAGGCTTTCTCTGTGTCTTTGTCTGGATGTTTGAAGCTGTGGCTGCATCTGTGTTAAACCCACACGATGGCCAGGCAGTATAGTGCATGAGCATGTATGTCTTCCTGCCCTTCTTTCAGGGCCGTTTGTCCCTGACATGCTGTGTGGCTGCTTCTGCAGACAGAACTGCTCTATGCACTCTGTACGGGGGTGAGAGGGTGAGAAGAAAGCTGGAGCTGATGTGTGAAATTTCAAGAGAGACCAAGGACCTGGGCATAGGTGGGAAGGAAAGAAGATTTGTGGGGAGGCCTCATGGCGCTCCTGGCTGTCCCCTGCAGTTCTCTTTACAATCTGCCATTTTTTTTAATAAGAGAAGCACTTGCTGAAAATGGACATTTGTATATATACATTCTCCGTCTTAGCCATGCAGGTTTGAATGTCCAAGGGTTTCTGCAGGCTTTTGCTGAATGCAAACTGAGCACTAATTTGTATCTAATCATAATATTTTCTAATCCCTTGGACGTACTAATAATCCTAAGGATTCCACACAAGCTCGGATTCTCTCTATGAAAATCATTTACAGTGGGATTTCAGAAGTACTCAGTGTAACCCTGCTTTCTTAGAAATCAATTGTTAAAGTCCTTGTGACTTCACTGGGAGCAGTTACACCAACACTGAGAGCTTAGAAAACACCTCCCTAAACTGTAGATGAGAATATACATTTGAGAATGTTGCAACCTAATTTTTCTACTGAGCTTATGACTGTAGTAACTGAGTGCCCTAGATTTAGTGCTGTATCTATTTGATGATGTCATTTCATCACCTTATCTGAATCTGGCACTGTCATTCATATTTATATAGCGATTATTCTTTGTGTCTCTCTTTGGTCCTTATATTTTTACTGTGTTGGTCATATCAGTCCTATACCTGTACCCACACAGACATTTAAGTCGCTCTAAATGCTAGCTATTTCAATATGCAAAGGCATAAGACATTTTCATTTACATACATATACACACGCACACACATGTGTATATCTATATATAATATTTATGTATATATTTTTGCTACCTGAACATGTTTAGGGACAAAATGATTATGGACTGAACTGAGATGTTCTTTGGATCGGTATGTTTATATTTTCTTCAAAACATCTGCTTAAATAATTTAAGAGACGCTTCTAATGTTGGTATATTCAATTGTTTAGATGTGATTCTAACATTAGGAATAGTAAAGTGTAACAGATTTTAAAGAATATTTCAGAAATTGAATCTGGAGGTAACAGCTTTATTACTGCATGGTGACTTGACCCATATTTCCTAATGTGATTTCCCTGCAGTAACTCGAATTGAGTTCATGTAAGTCTAATGATATCAGTTGACCTTGAGAGCTAGACCTTACAGCCCAGGGTTGTCCTGTTTATTTTTGTTGTTGTTCTTTGTTTTCTTTTAGATTTTGATTGTTTTCAAGAAATCTTTTGAATGAGGAATACCAAGAAAGTATAATTCATTTTAGCCACAAGAATTTTTACAATTTCTTTGAATCTTGTGATCTAGTTTATCTTTAGTTTCACAGTGACACCTCTCCCTGGCATAAATGCTCAGTAATTCACACCTGTGTAGCAGAGTGATGGTGCTAATTATATGCCGATGTGAAAAATGGTTATCAAATAATTTTGGCTCTGTTACTGGCACTGTGATGACTTTACTGTTGCTATTTAGTATTATTAACCTCCAGTTCTGCCTTTAAATGATTGATATTCTTCTATTTAGTCATTTAAATACCACCTAAAAATATATATATATTTGCCCTTTTTCATCAAGCAGGATTTCCAACGAAAATACATGGCTTGGTGCCCGGGGTAAATTTTGGTAGCAGTGATGAGTTGTGAGTCAGATATTTTAATATCCACTCAGTTAGAAACTTTAACCTTCTACACATTAACTTGAAGGGGACGGTACCAGCCTTGCAGTGGGGATGTTGCTTCCAGCTCTTAAAACTTGTGTTGAGCCCTTTAAGAGCCAACTGAAAACCACCTCATTACTATGCATAGAAAAACTACTTTAATCACTTTGAGATTTCTAAAATGTATTTGTTAAAATCTTTCTTTCACTCTGAGGCTGATATCATTTGAGTGAGGGCACTGAGGGAGTCTGACTTGAGAGGTACTGGGACATGAAAATATTGAAAACTCTTAAAAGCAGTGTTTAAAATAGCTTTTCTGTAAATGGTTTGGTTCACGCAGAAATGTGATCATTTGGTGCTGCAGTTTGGCATGCACTTGATGAATATGAACAAATTCACAGGTGACTTCACCTTTTGTGGGTAATGTGACCATATTTGATTTGTCATAACAACTTCTCTTGCATCATGATTTCTTCTCTCCTCTTTTTTTGCCTACCAATAGTTATAGACGAGAGAGATTGGAGCAGCTGGATATATTCCAGCAAAGGGCTGTAGAGATGATGAAGGGCTGGAGCATCTCACCAATGAGTAGAGGACGTTGATTTAAAAAAAACAAAAAAAAAAAACATGATCAGGATTTTTATCTTTTCTAAAATAGTTTAAAATGTTAGTTTTGCCTTGTTGTTTCTTTCACTTATACCTAATCATAATGTTGGAGGTATTTTAAATAAGGGAGCCCTGTGTTTGTTGTTGAGAATGGATGATAGGCAGCCCTGTGTTAAATAGATCTTGAGGAAGTTGTCTAGGAAATTTGCTTCCTTATTGGAAGGTAGAGATGAGTGTGAAAGTATTGAGTGCCCTGCTTGTGACTGGGAAGACGAGGATATTTCGTTTTGTTGAACCAGTAATAATAGCAGCATGGAAAACAATGCTGTTTTTATTAGAAATGCGGGTTAAAAATGAAGGTAAATGGTATGAAATATGTAGCTCTCCTGTCACTGAAATCTTATATTTTAGTATTTTAGAAGTATTTGAAAGAGGAGGAAGTATTTTTGCTCATTTAAGAAGTATCTGAAAGAGGAGGAAGTATTTTTGCTCATTAGAGACTTCAGCTATCCTTTTAGTTAGTTCAGCTAGATAAATCAATTCCTAGATTTTGTCCTGGAAACTATAAAAGCTTTCTTTTAAATTCTAGAATAGGAATAGAAGGCATGAAAAAAGAAATCATAGTGACAAATTCGCTCAACTGAACACAAACAAGCTGACAATTGCTGGCTGTAATATGATGTGATGCATGTGATACTAACATCTATTTTCCTTAAATTCAGAGCAATGCTTCTTGGCTTTGTATTTAAACATTTATTTAAACATATTAAAAAAGGTGGCTTCTTTAGTTCCCAACCAAGGGAAGCAAAGCAAGTAACAAGTGGGAGAAAAGTAGCTAGTGGTTGCTAATTATTCAGTTTTGTTGGTAAAGAGTTGTTTCATTTCTTTTTGCTGTTTTTTGTTTGTTCGTTTTTTAAACAGTTAATCCAATAAATTCGTCCTTTCATTTTCAGTTAATATGTGGCACAGAGTTATGTGGGTAGTGGGTGGAGCTGCTAAGGGGCTTGTGAAATGTTAATACTGTCTTCAAAAAATACATTGATAGATGTTAATGTTAAAGCAGCATTTGAAAATGAGGTAATATTTCAACATATCTGGCTCATGTAATTTGATCACCTGATCCAGACTTTTTGTATCCTTGCCCTTGCTGGGCTAGAATATGAAATTAAGCATTCAGATCTGGAAACCCCGGACTCTGGAGAATTTTGCTCTTTTGGAAAAGGTAACTCTGTCAGCACAATGGAACCATCTCATGTTGCTGGAACAAAAAGCATTTCTGGGAGGCATTTCAATGAAGATATGAAACTGTAGAGGCCACAGAGAGAGGAGAACAGGAAAGAGATAAGGAGGAACCTGGGTGGAAAAAAAAAAAAAAAAATGTTAAAGAGTGGCCAGCCCCATTATTTTGTGCTAACTTAGAACTGAATCTACAGTATGAAACACTTAAAAAATGTTAAGGTATTAGTATTGAAATGAAGATGACACCTACTTACTTGCAACATTTTTGCTTGCAAAGCTGTTTTGTTGTTGTTGTTCTTGTTGTTTTCTAATTCAGTTTCTGTGTGATTCCAGCAGTTTAAGAAAGTTTTAACATAAACTAAACATCTTCTAAGTGAAATTGATTAAATTGTGTTTTGCTCCTTGTGTGGGGTCTTACTGACTGTATTTTTGCATTTAGATGTAGTGATTTTTATCTGCTACGTAATTCACATCATTGATGCAACTTCAGTGTGTGCTGGTTTAGCTTCTACACTTAACACTCTTTTTCATTTCCAGTTGCTGGAATTATTACAGCTGATTTTGCCCCAGGCACAGTTCACTGGGGAGCTGGTACCTGGGGTTCCACTGATATCCCTGTCACTGGCAAGGTAAGGAGAGACTGACTTGAATTTGCTATGAGTAGCAGACTAGAAATAAATCATTTTAATATGCTTTCTGAAGATAAAAAATTAGGTGGGGCAGCGAGTGTCTTGCTGATTATTTATATGCATGTGGGCAGTATCAGGGAACATTGACTGTGGTTCTTGAAATACTATTTTTACTGATGTGCTTATACACTGAAGGAGCTAACCTATTTCAAAGAGAGTATTTTCTGTATGCCAAATCAAAGTGACTTTTTCTCCCCTGGAAAAAAGGAGCCCTGCTAAATGAATATCTGTTCTAACAAGTCTGCTACAAAATTATGAAATTATAGGACTATTTAGCCTCTTCTCCATTCAACAGGTTTCTTATGTGGTACTTCAAGATCAATTCATAAAAATCTGGTGTCTAGTACATCCGTGTAGCTTTGTATGATGCTTGCTCTGATGACATTAAACCAATAAAATAACTTGCTTTTCAGAATTGCTTCCTAACTCATTTTAGCACGGAAGGAATTATATAGCTGAATGACATTTGTTTGGTTAGTCATTTAATGTGAGCATCATTCATAAGAAGCCAGCACTGAGAATAAGCTCTTACTAAATAAGACTCCGTTTTGGCAAGTCTGCACTTTCTCTCTGAATACTACTGAAATAAATTATTTCCTTGCAACAATGCCATATTTAGCACACTAATAAAAGAGAGGAAGGAAAGTGGATCTTTGATAAGCTAATTATTTTTGGAACTTGCTTCAGAGTTTAGTAAATCAGCATGCTGCATCTGCAGTGCTAACTAAACTAATCTAAAATACTTTCCTCCCTGTGGAGGTATAGAAATGTCATAGTCCATGGAGACCTGCACTGCATTTATGCAGGTCTGCCTTTTCTGTCATAGATTCAACAGACCTTTCCAGAGAAGAGCTACGGTACTTTAAACCACCTTTACATCGGATTTAAAGAGATTAATGAATATCAGCCTTGTACTAAATAAATCTTTATCACTTGCTTTACCTACTACAGTAATTGTTTCAGTGCAGTGGAACACATTCAGTCTGCCAGCTTGCCATTAATCTCAAATACATCTTCAACAAAAGAATCTAGTTTATCTTCATTTATGAGTGGGCGTGCATGTCAGCTCTGGCCCATAATCAGGTCATCAAAATGCCATATATTAATCCCCTTTCATGTATGAATGTTACACGTTCATGTATGAGACTTATTTCTTTACTTTTTTATTTTTTTAAAGGGCTTCCAAATCTGTGTTATTACAGATATGTATGCATTCTTTTCACTGAATAAAATCTGTTAATGAATGTGAGGGCCAAGATTGTAGCATGCAAGGTTTATGCAAACAAATAGTATTGTTCTGTAATACATCCTTGCTGTCCCTTCCTCCTCCCCCCTCCACGTAGGAATAATTTGGGTCATGCCATAGATAGTAACACATGTATTTGTATGTGTGTATGATGGAGGGGGGTTCTTTCCGTATTTTAGCTTCAAAACTTATTTATTCTTACAGGCATGACAAAAAGCATCTTTCTACATTGCTATCATGTTATAAATTAAAAACAGGCTAGTGTGGTATGTGAATAATGTAGATATTTTATCTGTGTTTCATAATTCAAATTGCATTAATTTTTACTCAGCCATAATTTTACAATGAAAATTATGTATTTATGTGTGAATTTAAGCTTCTTTAAACTCTTTCTTTTTTTTTTAAAGTACGTATGCATGTACTATTTCTGGAGCTTTCTTCATTTGCGAAGGCACTCTCAGTTCTTTAAGCTCACAGTCAAACACACAAGTAGAAGTTAGGAAATTTTGGAATAACCAGTAAGGATGAGAAGAATGATTTATAAAAATGAATTAGGTCCTCCCTGAGGAGTACAGCAGAAGCTGGGATTTAGGAGGAACATAAGTTTGTGTGTGGAAGAGGTATTGAAGACTTGACTTGTTCATATCTGCACAGTTGGCTGAGCGGCAAAAAAGCAGGTAAAAACCATGGTGGAGGGCTTATGGGGTAGACAGAGGCAGTGTGAAGTTTAACATGGGGCAGAAATTGAGTATATTTTACGTAGTGAGAGCCTTAGATTTGATGCTGAACTGGATGCCTTCCCAGTAAGTAGGATTCAGAGGAGGGTCTGATGTACTTAACTCCATCGTGGGAGATGATCAACATTTGCATTTAAGCTGTTTAGTCACAAAGGCCAGGGAAGAGGACCAAGACACAAACAAACCAAAAGCAAAACCCAAACCAGCAGAGCATAAATATCCTCATGGACTGAAATCCCTTCTTTACAGAAGGTGCTGACATAAGTGAGTGTTAAAGTCATTGACAATAGTGGAAATACTTTGCATTTTTTTGATTGAACTTTTTTTTTTCTCTTTTCCCAATAGAGAACATGGTTATTCTGGTTGCTTATTTTGTGTGTTGAGTGTTGTTCAACTGCTATTGCTGCAGGTAAGATGACAGCAGTAGGGCAGTGAGGAAGTGAGGACTGTTAGGGGCTTGATGCAGCATTGCTGGGGAGGACTCTTAAGCATACTTTGTCTACATAATGGCACACAGAGTGCCATTATAATGGCACTAAGAATACTTGACTGCTAACTCAAGTTCTTAGATCAATATAGGCATGCTAGCACTGCACTATGCTCCACAGGCACCAGGCTAACTAGCACAGGTCAACATGAAGCTGTCTTTATATCACATGCTTGGAATTAGCTTGCTCTGCATTGACTGGAAAAGACTGGGCTCCTCTGCATGGCACTGGGAAACCTGGGTTCTGTTATTGACCTTGGGCATCTTTATCACTACACTGCAGCTTTCACACCACAATTATTATGCCTGATGCCGTCTTTCCTTAGGTACGTTGGCGCCGATCTGGGGAGCTGTATGTATAGAAATATTAAGTATTATTTTTGCTAAGCAGTATGGGACATATTCCTGACTTTTGCCTTGCCACGCGATACACCAGGTTTCTTAAAATCTTTAAGAGAAGTAGATTTCTTTGTAAAAGTAGTATCAATATCATAAATTATGCTGCAATTGCAAGTGACTTGAGTCTCAACAATGGAGGCTGACCTGAACATTTATTTGAGCTGTTCTTGATTAAGGGGTGGGTCTGTTCAGTGGAAAAACCACAAGTGAGAATTTGCCCTTTACATTTAGATGATTATTTTTATACTGTATTTCTTGACCTTTCAGCACTGTTTTTGGTGCTTGTGGTTGCTAAGCACTTTCTATCTCCTTCTTTAAAAATCAGTTACAAGATACTGGTGTGTTTGAGACTACTCAAGAGCTGGCAGAGTGATTGCATTTTTGTTTTTTCACTTGCGTATCTCTTTCTGCTCAGCTGCTGAGACCATGACCTAGCTGATGCTGTAATACTTCTTCCTGTTTCTCCTTTGACCCGTTGTTGTCCGAGTTTCCTTGGAGTCCTGCATGTGAACCACACATACTGCAGCTTGATGCCTCTGTGCACAGCTGCTGGTTTTGCCCTTGCTCTACAGTTGACCTTGCAAGGTCTTCCTTTCACAATAATTTTTATATTTTATTCATTTACAGGTTTGAAGACTGCACTTCTGTAACAGGGTTTATCCCAAGAGCTGTTCATGTGTGGGTAGCAATTGCAATAAATAAATTGATTTACAGCAGAGCAGACACACTGTATGCATGCATGAACCTTATATGCATCTCCTCTGATTTGCAAATGTATCTTTCATATGGTGCTAAAATTAGACCTGTTTGTTCCAGGAGTTTCTCTTAAACATTTGCATGACAGTGCGGAACAGAAACTTTTCACTACGTTATGGATCTCTGCTTGCAAACTGGTTTTTGATTTTTAACATGTTGACTGAACGTTTGAATGAGAAGCTGACAAGTACTAACAACTACATGAAGTTAGCCACAATTTTTGAATTCAGATGCAGAGGTTTGATATGGAGTAGTACCTAATTGCTATTACTTTAGTTACTGGCAATCTAGTGATTAGAAGCTATTCTCTAGAAGCCATTTCTGCACTGCTAGAAACTGCACATCTGTTGTCACACAGTTCTGAATGAACTTCTTGCCAATACTGAGTGCTGAGGCTTTTTTGAGCAGCTCTTCTTTTTGGGCGCAACCACTGGTCATTTATTGGACACTTAAGAGGTTTTATGTTAACCACCTATAAACACAGAAATTATGGCTCTGTCTTATTGTTCTCAATTATCTTGGTTCTGAACTCATGCCTCTTGAGAATAATAATTTTTGAGGAGGATGTTCTGAGGTTCTAATAGACTACTTAGTAACATAATTTTCTTTTTATAATGTTGTATTTTCATCTTCTGGTACAGTTACTACTACCCATTTTTATGAGTGTGGGGGCAAGCAGTACAGTAAGTATAGCTGAGGGACTGTTTGTTAAAGATATGAGTATCACAGATTTCTTCCTTTGTAATAACACTATTTCATAAAAAAAAAAAAATAAATCACAAAAGAACACAGTTTAGTTCTCAGCTTTCAAGGGGTTGCTTTATTTTAAGAAGTGTACAGTACCTCATTAGACTTCCTTTAATATCCTATTTACTTTTTCATACTACTCATATGAAGAAAAAGAATAAGAACTTAGGCATTCTGGAATCCCTCCTCCACAGAGGCTGTCCTTTGCAAGGAGTTCACATCTGTGCCCCAGTTCCTTCAGGTTAGTTTTTAGGTTATAACTCAGTATATTGTGTGCTTCTCTATTTCTACAGATATACTGTTTTCTATTCAAATTGATCTCGTATCTTGCTAGCAGAACAGGTAAAACTTACTGAGAAGGTAGATGTACTTTCTCTCTGCCTAAACTCAGATGGTTTTACTGAAAGCTCTTTGAGTAATTATTTGTTCTTGCCTACCAAGTGACAGAATCTCCTGATGTCATAATCTTAATAGTACAAGATGTTTTTCTGTTTGAGGCTAGTTGTCTTCATCCTCTGTATGAGTTACCAGAAAGGGGCAGTCAGTCTGTAAGTCACTGCTTGGTCACCTCGAAGTTCAAACGCTTAATTATTTTTGTGCACCACAGCATGTATATCAAGCACTGTGAAAAATCTGAAATTGTGTGCACTGATTGAATCGTGATTTGAAGTACTCAAAATGCTTTCTTTTCAGCTCTGTATGTCTAATGGCATTTCTTGTGGTAGAGTGGGACAGAAACATGGTCAAGTTTGTAACAGTTTGACAAAGATGCTTAATGTGGTTTCCAAAACACTGCAGCAAAACCTTGACTTTAGGCTTTCTCAAGAATAGCATCTTTGGGGCTAGCAAAGGATCATATCCATATGTAGGAAGCAATGCAGAGCAGCAAGCAGTGAAAGGATGATGTTTCCTTGCTCCTAGGCTTTTTCAAGGCTGATAAGTGGAAAAAGTTGAGTAGTTAGGATGAATGGGTGAAAGTGGACTTTTAAAATATATTATTTTCTTTGTCTCTTGAGGCACTGCTTCCACCTACACCTTTCTTCCAAAACTTGAAATGAATGAAATCACTTTCATTGAATTGAAATAGAATAAAATTAGAAGTGCTATTAGAAGCCTTTGGGACAGGGAACTTTCACACGTGTTTTCTAATGAATGGCATTCTACAGCTGTATCTATGTAATATTTTGTAGAGTGCTAGAAATCAGGAGTCTGTGAGCTTCATTCAAAATAGATACTTGCATCACTGAAGAGTATCTTGAGAGACTCTGTTGAGAATAAGACTTTATTGAGGATATAATTGAGAATATAATATTATTTTACACGCAATAATTTTCAGCTTCAGAATGCTTTTGTGCAACCTTACAAATCAGATTCAGCTAAAATGAGTACTATGGGATTCGTAATTAGAACTATGATTATTGCTTATGTAACAATGATTTTGTTGCTGTGCATGAGGGGGGGTCAATCCCTTATGCTGCTGAACAGGGAAGAAAGTCTCCAGTAGGAACTCCCTGGCCTCGTCACAGCAGTATAGGCATTGCATGCAGAAGCTCAGTGCCTGTCTCCATATGGAAGCACACCACTGTCCTTGCACATATGCTTTGGAACCAGTATAGAAATTATTTTAGAGAAGAAATGGTGATATGTGACTTCTTTTTTTTTTTTTTTTTTTTACTCTTTGAAATGTTACGTGGTACCTTTTTCTACTTTCCTTTAACTTAAAGAGGCAGGCTTTGATGAGTGACAGGTCTTCATCTTTCTCATGGGGAAGAAAGTAGCAAAATAGCAGCTTTGATTCACCTTTCTCTTGAGAGATGTTACAGAATATTTGGTAAGTTGCAATGTCATCTTTACATCAGTTATATTTTCTTCTCCAGTGATCCTGGCATTATTTATTTATTTATTTATTTTTTTCCCTGCAGTTTATGTGCTATCTTATGAAAATATGTAGAAGTCTTCAAATTTGCTTTAAGGTCCTGGAAGGCTGACCTTAGAAATGCTCACCTCAGAGCAGAGGCAATGAATTTGTCACACAAAGTGCAAATTTTGCTTTGCCTTCCCCAAGGCGTTTTTTCTTACAGGTGTGTAAGGCTCTATTTTGGCAGCTCACTGCAGGCAGATGCAGGGTGCTGCTCCTGAGCACTCTTGCGCTGGGGTTCTGTGCAGACACACTGGCCCTTACATCCACACCCAGGTGCTGGTCCAGGGGGCTACAAGTAATAGCTAGTTTTCTTCAACCCAGTTTTAATTTTTACTAGACCCTCAAAGGAATACAGTTTTGTTTGTGGAAAAACTCAGTACCTGTTTATAATTAATTCTGCTACTGTTTTTCCCACAACTCTATTGTTTATCTTTCAGAAGCTTCAGAGTTTTATTTAAAATAAAATAAATAAAAAAAATAATGATTGGAAAAATTAAATTGAAACAATGCAATGACTTGGAGAAAGTTTTCTGTTTTTGTTTCTTTTTTTTGTTGTTTTCCCCTCAGTTTTCTGGGGGGGAAAATTGCTGGCACAACCTACAAGGTACCCACCCCTATTCCCCATATTTAAGATTACACGCAGTGCCTTTTTTCTCCTGTTAGTGTGGATGTGTGCGCTCATTCATGGACAGCAGATTTTTATCAAGAACAAAGTGTGTTTTCTTTCATTTAATTGTTTAATTGGAAATGTCAATGCCTGGTCCATACCAGACTTTATCACAGAGAATAGTATAGTTTTTCTATGTGGCTGCAAGTTGAAGCAATCCCTTCATGAAATTCCTTAGTAACAGTGTTGAGCTCATATGTAGGAAGAACTTAAATCAGACCCAAAGATCCAGACTGTGAGTTCTGTAACATTTTGTATCATTTTAAAGTCGCTTAGATTTATCTTATCATCCAGAGAGTTAAAGAATATCAGATCAATTGCTGGTTTCCACAGAGAATTAGATATATTCTGTATGCCTGCTATAGCATTGAGATCATATGTCCTCTCACTTTCGGCATTTTTAAAAGCTTGATTGCAAATGAAGTGTGGTTTTGGGGTTTTCTGTTGACTCTAACTACTGGCCAAAGAGATGGCAATTGGGAAATATAACCCAAACATATCTATGCATCTTTTGTCATTAGAATTTGGTTATGTGTTTGTGCTGCTGATAAGCAGAACTGGCTAGCTTTCTTTGGCATGATCTGTGTGTGTGCACATACACAACTGTAGCTCTCACTTTTGCTGTTTTAAGATTGCAGCCAGGTTTGGAAGGACATGCAAGCCTGGGAAAACTGTGTACTTCTGTATTTAAACCATCTGCAGTTATTGAAAATTCATCTGATCAGGATGCAGGCTCTTTTAGTTTTACTGCAATGTAACTGATATGTACCTATTTCAGCCTCAGTTCCAGCAATTGTTTCTCTTGATTTATGGCTTGTTTGAATTGTACTTCTATGGAACTTTCTTCTATTGCAGTTTTTTCACATATGAGGGGCAATAGATGACATGTTGAATGAACACAATTATTTTTGAGGCATTTGCTTTGCTTGTTGGCAAAAAAAAACCCCACAAAAACAAAACAACAAAAGAAAAAACACCAAAATTGTTTTGTTTTCCTTTTTATTTATTTTTTTCTCCAGCAGGCTTTTAACAAGACACTTAGCATCTTGTTAATCCAACAGCTTCATTGAGGCCAATGGAAATAACTCTTCAATAACCACAATTCCATTGCCTGCCCATTGTATAAACTGCCATCCCAAACATGAGGTAAGCAGACCTGTTTCTCAACTACCTTGTGGTTTATGCTGAGATAACAGCACCTCATGGAAAATTACTTACTTGAATTAACTGGATTTTTGCTTCTCTTTGCACTTCAGAGACTGTCATAGCTTAGACCCCTAGATTTTCAGATGTCTCTGCTGCAAAAATTCCTCCTAATCCTAGAGTAAGTAATGATGGAGGGAGAATACTTTAGCTGGCACCACAGAAAAAAAACCTCTCTCCTCTCCTTTGCCTCTTGGGAATGTGTCGGTGTTTGGCTAGTTGCCATGCGTGTTGGAATGGGGCATTATCTCTGCTGGGCTGAACTTATGGCTCTAAGGTTTCTTTGGGTTTGTTTGGGTTTGTTTTGAAAGACACGGATACAGCTGTCTCAAATTTCCCCTAAAATATGTTCATTTGGCCTTGCTTGTAATGAGCTGAATTTCATATTGCCTGTACTGAACAGCCAGCTTGCTACACAGAATCTTAACAGCTTTAATAATTCCCCTAACCATCCAATTAGACTAATAATAAAGGCTTAATTACATATCCAGTTAATCATCAGATTTGTTCACTGAATGGCTTTAATTGGTAGATAGAGCTGTTACACAATTCCAGTTTGAAAGCTATCACCCATTTTTGCTCACAGCTATATGCACCCAGTTGTTTTTATGATTGAGACTTGACCGGCACTTATTAAAATCATAATAAGGCTCCAGAGCAAAGAAATACAACCACCAGTGCTGTTGCAGGAACCTTCCACTTCCTAGCACATGTATTCAAGCCAGGATCTCTCCTTACAGTGCTTTGTACTGCGCATGTTAAAGGAAGTCCAAATATCAAATGACTGCTTTACAGGTTTCCTAAAATGAAACTGTTCTGTATTCTGCCCAGGTAGTTCCCTCAAAATGACTGTTAAAGACTCTGGGACCTGGAAGCCCCTTGGCTTTGTAGGATTCAATAATGCACCACCTAAGCCATATTGAAATAGATACTTCAGTAGCCCTGAGTCTTTTCTTATTATGGAAACATATAAATTGGCTCATCCTGTAAAACCCTTCAGTTTTAAAAATGTAAAACCTAATTGCCTTATGGACATTCAAAGAATGGAGGCGCTTCTCTAGGGAGATTTTGCACTGAACCAAAAGATGACAGAACTAGTTACTGATTAAAAAGAAAAGAAGAGTTAACCTCTTGATGCCAGTTGTCAGGATTTCCCCCACATATATTTCTGCCTGGTTTAATTGCTACTGTATTTCTACAGCACAGATCATAATTCATTTTCTTTAGGGTTGAATGGGGTAACTGGCTACAGAAGCCTCATTGTCCCAGTCATGTTCCCTTCATGCTTCCAAACTGACTGCCCTGTCAGACTGCAAAATAATTCCCTTCATTTAATAAGCCTTCCAGTGTCCTGAGTTCAGAAGACTCGTGTTCAGTGTTGAGCTCTAGCCGACGATATTGACTTTCGCTATATTTTATGAAGGTAGCATTTGAAAATACCTTAGGTGGCGAGAGGAGCCTTCTGGAATGTCAAGAATAATTATTTTGCCTTTGCATAAATAATCCTTTATCAGAGGATAAGAAATGGCGCTATTTTTAGCAGGCTTTACACCCTAGGGAAGTAAATGACACATAAAAATGAACTTTCAAAGTGTTGGTCTATAGAAAAAGGAGCAGTATGTGACAGGGAAAAAAAAAGTGAATTTCTGTGAATTAGTACAACTCATTATTTGTGCCATACACACTTGCTGCCTTACGTTCCCTGCTCTGTAGCTGGAATATAAAATAAAACCTTGGCAGCCCTCTCCCCAGCCCTCAGTGGCGGCTGCTCTGATTGGAAGCCACCTACAGAATGGCAGAGAGCATCAAGGAGCTGGAAGCTGGGAAACACGCAGAGCAACCGTTTCTTAAAGTGCATGTCACAAGTTACCTTTAAATATAGTTAAGTGATTTAGGTTTAACAGGCACCTCACTTCCCCCTCACGACTCATTTAAAAATGTGGGGGGAAAAATACAGATCAATAGCACTCTGAATAACTGTGATTCCACGTCTGGATCCTTTACAAAACAGAATAAAAGGTTTTTTAAAATGCACAGTAGCCAAACCTCAAGCATGAGAAATGATCCTTCTTCAGTAGTTTTATCTTTAGCATCCTGCGTTTCTGACTGGTGTAGGAGCTATAGATTGTTTAGTATGCATATTGTGCACAAAGATTGCACGCTGCTAGTGAGGGTGTAGCATGTAATGTTTCTATTAACTTCAGACAGTTTATGTGACTCTTCACAATGTACATGTGTTTGTGATACAAATCTAATCATTTTTAATATCAGTGTTGAAAAAAATCAAGGTCCTATGCATCAAACCCTGAGGCCCTCAGGTAGCATTACACAGTATACGTGGTGTATATAGCACGGTAGTATTTAAGTGGCACCAAAACTAACAGCTGCAGATCTTGGAAGCCTGTGGTGAATTGACTCTAGTGAGCTACAGCTCACTCTGCACTGCCTTATCTTGCATCTCAGTGCATCTCTCTCCCTGAACTGGAATGAGAGCTAGCCTGGTGTGTCCTTTTACGGAGGACAGGAAAAGTGCTCCTGAGCAGAGCCTGTTCATTCCCTGTGTGCCTTCAAATGCCCAAGGAGGCTCTTGTGAGTGTGGTGTTTGGTGTCTTCTGCCTGTAGATTTTCCACCTGGCTGTCTTCTGGGATGTATCCCTAACAAAGCATATGTTTCATTGCAATAGAGTGACGTAAGTAAAGAGAATTTCTTCATGACTAGGGAATTATTTCGAGCACCTCAATGTTTTTTTTGCACTGCTCTTTTTCATAGATACTGTTATGGAAGGAAACTACTCTTTCCTTCTATTCCAGTTCTTTCATTGGTGAAAATCAGCAGTACTTTCTGAACTGCTGGACCTTCATCATCATTTTCAGACAAAATTTAGTCTGCTGAATTTCTAAAGGCTTTTTAATAATCAAGATCTTGGTAGTTCTCTGATTATTTGAGTCTGCCATACCGTGCTTACTGTAACCATTCTGAAATCAGGCTGATTCCTTTATTTGTATCTCCCGTTATGCAGTGCAACACTTTGCTTACAACCATATCAGGAATCTTCCTAGTTTACAATGGTTCATTAAGTGCATACAATTAAGCATCTGTTCAAACTGAAATGTTAAACTTTATGGCATTTGGGTTGACAGTCAAGTGTATTCAATACAGATGCCACACTTCAATACTTGATTTTTAGTGTTTTAATATGTGACCTCTAAATCAACTTCTTCTGCCTTATTTTTTTCCTTACCATTGCTGATTTATTCCCAGAAAGAAACACTACAACTTGTTCTTGTTTCTCCAAAGCCACTTTA